>NC_052518.1:26784318-26884318 GCF_014356525.2 Nilaparvata lugens
AATCTTACCTTTTCTTCTTCTGTAGTACGATCAGTAACATTATTGTGACATTCAGCTTTCAACATCTTGTCTAAATAAACTACCGTAAGGGAGAAAAGTAATCATGTATATGATAAATTATTTATTCAAATTCCTGTAGTTGATAAAGATTAAATTACTATAATTGTTCACGATTACACAACACTCAACTTTTGAAACTTTCAACTAAACTTTGAATGATTTCTAAATACCGTAACCTAACTGTACAACTTTATAAAATACTTCTCAATTACAAAGAGCAACGTGTATACAAATATAGAATTTAAGACAAAGTATCCTGATTTCAACACAGTTACAAATATATTTCTTTGTTTAGACTCATCAGTTAGAAAGTATTACCGCTAAAGTAAAATTCTAAACCAATATCAATTTAACCGCTCAAATAACAAATAACCTACAAAATCCTGTAAAGTGAGCTCCATGTTATAATGACAGTGTATGATTGACAATACTGTTGCTGTCCTTTTCTATCATACAACAAAACAGATAGCATTATCTCTCTCCAGCTTTGCAATGTTGTCTGTTTGCCAGAATATTTTATTTTTACTTTTGACAGTGACTGTACAAAAGTAAACAAACATTTTATCAGCCGCTTTTTTTCTTCATTCTATCAAAATACTCGGGTACACAAGTCGTAAAATTAATTTGAAATGTGTTTTTAATAAAATGAAATAATTTTTAGACATTATCGTATGAGAAACACAAATTAAAATACCTGAAATGACTAGCCATGCTAAGCTTGATCCACTCTTCATTTAGCCTACATGTTAGATCTACTCGTACCGGTATAAAATAGTATTAAAAGGTTATTTCAGAATTATTTTCATTAAAATTACTTATTTTGAATAGGATATATATTTTTCAAGTATTTTTAAAAGAAATTGGAATAGAATACCCAATAAATTACTTAATTTCTGTTGTTTTCAAATTTAGATTGTTGCATCACAGCTTTTTAAATTAGCCGCTATTTCAGGTTTGTAAAAAAAATAAAAATCTAATATCAATAATTATGAAAGCAAATATTGAATCAAATTATGAAAAATATATTTCTTGATTAATTTGATTTTTCTATCAAGAAATGATAATTATTACTAGATCAAATTTAATGGGATGAATACACAGTAACAGCTGTGTACACTCATTGGCAAAATCGAGAGACTTGGCAACGTTTTTTCATATCTTTCTTCACTGCCATTATAACGTGGATCTCACTATAAGAGGATTCACTCTGAGAGAAGAACAAAAGTATGTGCAGTACATTCTTAACGTATTTTCATGTTATATAATTACATTGCATGATGAATATAAATAAATAAATTCAAATAATACTATTAGATAATAATAATATCAATAACTATAATAATATTATTAAATAATAATAAATTTGCATGTTAATTGGTAGGTTGGCCATACTTCCATAGATGTGTCACGTGACTTGTCGATGCTACGGTTTGTCGATGCTATGTCGTGGCTATGGTTTGTCGTGGCTGTGGTGGCAGGCCATTTTTCTTGTTGATGCTATGGTTTGTCGAGGCTATGTCGTGTCGGTGCTATGGTTTGTCGAGGCTATGTCGTGTCGATGCTATAGTTTGTCGAGGCTATGGTGGTTCCCCGATACAAAGAGAAGCTGCTAAACTATAGAGCGGCTGAGTGGCCACTATTCCTGTTTCGAAACAAACCACTCTCGGTCTCAGACAGCACCGTATCGCGCATGCGTTAGTAACGGTTAGGTCCCGTTCCATTCAGTCAGTTCTTTGAATGTAATGTTCTTTGTGATGATGGTTACCGAGCACCGTAACTGGAGCCGTCATTCCATTTTGATGATGATATTATTATCCAATGATGATTTATCATTAAATTCTATATAATATTCAACATATTATCATCATTTAATGAAAAGAAGACTACTTTTCAATGATATAATAATAAAATATAATGGTTGTTATTTAACTAATGTTAAAAACACTACAACTAAGTCAGCATATTGTCATTTCAAAGCAAAAACGAAAACCTAACCCCCTAACCTCCCCTTTTATATTTCAAACATTAATAAACATAAATCTTGATAGAAACCCGTAATCCCTTCCAGCATATTGCAATTTCAAAGCATAATCCTAACCCCCTAACCTATCTTTTCACCTTTGAAATATGAAAAATCATAATTCTACCTGTACCCTAGCCCTTTCTTGCATATTGCAATTTTAAAGCCAAAACCTAACCTAGCCTCATGAAACATTATTAAATAAAACTTAAAAACCCAACTCCTAACCCTTTCACATTCAATACTTTGGATTTCAAAACAAACTCCTAACCCCCTAACCTATCCTTTCACCTTTGAAATATGAAAAATCATAACTCTACCTGGACCCTGGCCCCTTCTAGCATATTGCAATTTTAAAGCAAAAACCTTACCTAGCCTCATGAAACATTATCAAATATAACTTATAAAAACCTAACCCCTAACCCTTTCACATTCAATACTTTGGATTTGAAAGCAAACTCCTATCCCCCTGACCTATCCTTTCACCTATGAAACAACAAAAAACATAACTCTACCTGGACCCTTGCCCTTTCTAGCATGATGTGCAATTTCAAAGCAAAACCCTAACCTATCCTTATGAAACATTATTTAATATAACCTAAATAAAACTTTTGAAATAACAAAAAACATAACTCTACCTGAACCCTAGCCCCTTTCAGCATATTGCAATTTCAAAGCAGAAACATAACCCATTCTTATGAAACATTATTGAATATAACCTAAATAAAACCTAACCCTTAACCCAATTTCGTCAATTAGTTGAATTTCTGCATTCTTGATAAACGATGTGGCAACCTTGCAATGCGTGAAAGAGATAGCACCATCTGATTTGTTGAATGATACACAAGGATAGCAACACAATTGCAAATCTCACATTGCCATTATAACGTGGACCTCACTATAGGTACTCAAAGAATACTTTTGAATAACTATGTGATAGCTGTGACCGTTGCTGGCCATTACTCTGTATCTGTGACAAAGAGAAGCTGCTGGGGAACCACCATAGCATCGACAAACCACAGCATCGACACGACATAGCATCGACAAACCATAGCACCGACACGACATAGCACCGACAAACCATGGCATCGACAAGTAAAATTAAATTAGGCCTGCCCTTCGACCATTAATATAATAGACACGGCTTCCCAATACTTCCACAATGCATTGGGCAGAAGCAAACATAAACAGCCGTATGACGTCACATGAAGGAGCAAAATGGCTGGATATTCTTGTACGGTATAGGCACGCTATCATATTTTTGTATTTTAATCAATTACCAGATGGTGATTTCTTTAAAAAAATGGTGAGAAGTTGCTGTGCATATAACTGCACGGAGAGTGATAAAAAAGGAAGTGGGATTTATTTTCACAGGTAAGTAATTATCTAAGTTACATTCTTTTCAAATTAGGCTCAAGTTATCATTCAATAAGTCAATGTTAATGAAGAATGCAAACGTGAATTTGCTTGTTGTCCTTGTATAAAAAGGTATTTCAATGCCTGCAGCCGATTTACAGATTCTAAATTTTATCATTTGATTTTGCATACAAAAATATTAATATAATGTTTAATGAGTCCATTCACGGTAGCTAGGTTACAACTGCTTTGTTTACAATGTGAAATTCTTAGGTAACTAAATCTTGGATAATTTACCCTAATCGGATAATTATTGTATTATGAAGAAGCTAATAATTTAGAGCTATAATGCATTGAATTTTGAAAAGAAAAACAAGCATGCAAGTTGATCAGATTCCATCTACAAAGAGCTAATAATAGGTTCCTTGGATAGGTTTCAATTAACTTTATCATTATTGATACTCTTGAACAGGCTCAAGATTATGTTATTGATTGTGTGCATAACATACAATAATTCCTGAATTTTCAATGAGTCTATTCATACTTGTTCATAGATTCAAGAAGCAAGTTATTATCGGCTTGATAAAGCCCTGAAATAAATTTCAATACAACATAATCTGTTTAAATACGTTTACTAGGCAATATAAACATAGGCTTTACGTATGCAATTATATGAATAAATAATGGATAAATTAACTTCCATAATTAATTTTTCAAGTAGAATAATAAATCAGTTCAAATTCTGATTCAGAAGCTATGAAAGTGCTCATTTAGCATAGGCTGATTATGGCGTGTAGTTCGAAGGCTCTTTCATGTGACGTCACACACCCAATTCATGTTTGCTTCAGCGACTACGCTCAAGCCGTGTCTATTATATTAATGGTCGAAGGGCCTGCCACCACAGCCTCGACACGACATAGCATCGACAAGTCACGTGGTACATCTATGGAAGTGTGACCAACTTACTTAATGAACATGCAATAATATAATAAATGAAGTGTTTAGTAGAATAATAAATAGAAAACAATTATTATCAACAGCTTTTTAAATGAAATTTTTATTTATCATTGAAATATATTGAGCCTCAGGCTTAATGATATAATGAAATATACAATGTACGGACTTTTGTTTTCTTTTCAGGATAAGTTTTTAGGTTATTTCTATTTTGCGCGGTTATTCGATATCGGTTCTCGGTTGTTAGGTAGACTGTTTTTTAAAAGTTTTGAGTTGAAAGTTTTAAAAATTAAATGTTTTGCTAACAACAGCATCAATTACATTTTTATTCACTACAGAAACTTGAATAAATAATTTTCCACATTCCTTATTTCAGTTTCTTAAACAAGATGTAGGAAGTTGAATGTTACAAGTTTACCCATCACACTAGAAGGTAAGTGAAAACTTTTAGTTGTTATACCTACCTATTACATGATTAATTATAAATAATAATTAAGTAGATGATTATATTTTTACTGTTTTGTTTGTTCATAGTCACGGATTATAAAATAGGTGCATCGGACTACCTATGATACCGTACCTACTTTAAACCATCCATTTGCTTTATAGACCTATTAACTATAATATAAGAAAAGCATGCATTATATTATTTCATAGTTGAATTTGCTTTTTGTATCTAGTCTGTGTTGATGTTAACCCATGAACATACTCTGGACTTGAGAATGATTTGTAGAATGAGCCTGACTTTGATATGATTTTGATAGGATCAATTCAGCTTTTATTGTTGATTACGATGTTTGTTTTGTTATTGTGGTACTGATATAAAATTTAGCCTTTCCAAAAAGAAAAAAGGAAGACACTAAGCTGGTTCTTATGTTGTTTAGTACAGTACCTAGGTACCGTGAAGCCGGCGTATTTTATTTGTACTGCCAAACTGTAATTCAGTAGGCTATATTCAGTCCATGACCGGAAGTCGCCGACAGACTTTGTCAAAGTATAAAACAATTAATATCCAAATAACTAGAGATGGCTGCAGATAGGTCGTTTCATTTGGCACTGTAGATGGACTGCAATACTAATAAATCATGAAACAATCTCAAACTGTTCCACAAGTCCACTGGTCTCATCATCTCTCAGTGAGTACATAGGGTAGCTGATGAGTTTCTCACGTACCAGCCTACAGAACTTCCCATACTCCAGCTCACAAAGACAAATCGGCAGTCTGTTAAATTTCCGTAAGATATTAAAAAGTTCACTTATTGGTATGTTACTAAAATATCGATTAAAGATAATTTTTTCAGTCCCCAGTCTGTATGATTACATTATACATTGCAAATGTACCTGACCTTGTTATACAATTTTTTTGTAATGACAATAAACAATTTTGATTTGATTTGATGTGTACATTTAACAGTCATTTTGCAGAGTGAAAGTTGACTCGATTACTGGTGAGGGTATTTATCATTATGGTACTCAGTCCAGAGGTTTGATTAGAGTAGAACAGCACAGTACTACAAAAGAATTTTTTTGGAGGAATACGCGGCGCAGAGAAATGGTGGAAGATTAGCCAATTACCGTGATGAATAGAATCATAGGTAGAAGCGCAGTTGCCAATTCGTCGATTAGACTCAGTTGACTGAGTGCTTTCAGACAGGAAGCTTCCCATGTGTAGCATGAGCACATAAACAGTCACTAGAAATTAGAGAACGCTGGCCGGTTCAGAACGGAAACATCGCGTCTCTGTATTTCCTACCTATCTCTGCTGCGCATGTCCCTCAAAAGTAATTTTGTACGGACTATAACTTATTACATATGAATCCAAATTATAGATGTAGGTAAGAAAGTATTCAACGCCCTGCCATTGAATTTTCAAGGCATGCCAGTCAACCCAGCAATTTAAAGCAGGGTTGAAAGAATGGCTTGTACAGAAATTTCTATAATTATCAGTCTCTTTGATATTGATGGGTAGACAATTTGTCATCAGATATTATCCTGTACAGTTTGTCATTTTTTATTGCTTCAGAGGCAAGGGATTTATTTTTGTATATTTTTAAGCTTATTGACTAATTTTTTAATAATAACTTATGTGAATGCTCTAACCTTTAGGCTGATTGTAGTATTATTTCTTCCTACTATAATAGGTAATGAGAATTGGATGTAACGTACCAGAGGCTGAGCAGGACAGGTACTGGCCTTGCCCATCTTTATGCGAGATTCTTCAACAAGCTGCCAATAGCAAGAGACCTGTCGACCAGGCGATTCAAGGGCGCACTGAGGGAATTGCTGGTGGAGAACCCATTGTATTCCATCAGTGAGTTCTTTATGTTGGTCAATACGCTGGTGAGTTTGTATTTTTTACTTTTTTGTTGTTGTGACTAGCTATTATTAGCTTTCTTTCTCGTTTTTATTTTTTTACGTTTTGACGTGTTCTTGTGGTCTTTGTGATCACATTATGATCCTAGTAATACTAAATCCAATATGAGTTTGTATATTCTAGTAATGATAGTAAAACAGAATTTGCTTCTCTTTAAGGGATACATATTCCATAAGGTAATGATATCAAGTGTAATTAAGAAATGTTGGGATTCATATTAGAAAGTAGTTTTGGTTGTAAGCCCCACATCATAGATTTGTGTAAGAAACTCTACCAAATTATCTTCCTTAAATGATTTAAACTAAGATTCCTTGGTACTTGCATACTATGTACTTTCTCATTCCGTCATATCTTACAATATATGCCTGCAATAGAGATGATATTGAAATAAATTTATTATGGGTTCGTGTTTTCTTCAAGATTATTTATTAAGTTAATTAGGACCTTTTCAATCAGACTCAGTTGAATATTCTGTAAAAAATAATTCTATCACATGAAGATTTTGCTAACTTGCGTCAAGAAAGTAGTCAGTTTTCAATTTTATGCAGGGTTGAGGTATTCTCACGGAACTGTATTTCCGTTAGCGATGGAAAATACACTAGTATTTGGGAATATTTCAAACTTGCATTTCTCTGTTCCCACGGAATTGTGATCTGTCTACACGTGGACCGTCGTCTCATTGGTGGAAGGGGAACATAATTTGCATGGAAACTGCAGTCCCAATCAAGCCGCGGCCGTAATCACAAAAATCCAGAGGTAGCCTCGGGCCTCAAGGGCCTGAAATTAACGTGTTTGTTAAATTTGTTAAAATATTTTATTTTTAGCCGTGGATATGTTGAAATAGTTTATTAATAATTAGGGAAGTGAATGTTTGTTGAAGATTAATATCAGTGAGTCATAAAAATAGTGTTGTGATAGGAGTTTCAAATCATAATGGATTAATAGTATTAACAATGGTGAGTGCCATTATATTTGTCTTGCTCATGTTAAAATCCCCAAATTGACCGGGTTCCTAATTATTCATTTGGAGTAGAGAAATGAGTAAAGTCCCCGCTACCGTCATAAACAGTTTCGCTTTCAGATCAGAGTTAGCAAAATCTTACAGGCAGTTTTCTTGAGTAATAGAATACGTTGCTACAGATTGTTTGTTGTCAAAATTCCAGTAGTTAGTTCAGTCAATAAATGTGAAAGTTGGACAACAAATCTTTGTAATTTATCAAGTCCCATGACTCCCCTTTAGAATTTAGAAATTTTCTATCCCCCATCTGGGGCGGTTACATGCCTATGCGGTCATTTTTGCCATTCTTCAAAAGTTCTAGTATGGCAAAAATGGCAGGGCGGTTGTTTGACAATTTTAAAAACAGAGTCATACAGGGAAATCTTGAAGATTGATGATATTGATAATACCCTTATGGATTGCTTTCCTTTCATAATCAATAGCTCTTCTTTATCTAGCAGTATTTCTTTATTTGTTGAAGAGCTACCAATAATGATGTTTGGGAGTGTTGTGAAGGATAAATCGATTGAGAGGGCGTATTATTTAATGAATGAGTACTTTCAGTTTTCCATGTAGATGCTGCTATTCTTCTTTTATCTACTCAGTATTGTGTTATGTATGTTGAATTCTGCATGTTATGAGTATTTGTAGTGTGCATGTATTAAGATCTTGAATAGTAATGTGTACATTATTGCCAACAATGTTTATAATGCGTCACTCATTGTGTTGTGAGCATTGATTGAAAAATTCGTATTTTGTGAGTGATCAATGCTCGACACAGCGACACCTTCCGCAAAAAGCCGATAAAAGTTGCTGTCTGTTGATGAGGAGCCTTAGAGCTGTTTGTGTTATCGTTGGCCCTACCAATCGGCATTGGACGAACTGTCATTCCCTCACCTGACCGCCTGAGGTTAACATAGTATTCCGCTTCAACTTCTTGCAGATGGTCTAGAAAATGAAAATGAAGCTTATCAACCAATTACTGTACATGTATCCAGCCAAATGTCGATGACGAAAAAAATATTCACAATATAACACAAGTTAGAATAAAAGCTTTCTTAGAGTTTTGCATTAGCATTCAGTTTCTAGTTTCATTTTTAAAATAGTACAAATATCAAATAATATGTTTGTGATAATAAATAATAAGCGTTCTAATATCTATATAATTTATATCAACTAATATCGCTCTTGTGATTTATATAAATTTCTTTCTATTTGTAGGTCAAACCCGAATGAATTCGAATAATTGGAGTTTGTTGTAGATCAAGAGTTAATGGATATGATGGAAATAAGAATGAGACACACGCAGGAGTTGAGTGAGTATCAATGCTATTTGTTTCATAATATATCAGAAAGAGTATCAATTTCAGTACGAATCAAGGCTTATTTTGTTTCGAAGTAAATGCATGTACAACATCTTCATCCCTCTTTGTAGAAATGTAATGCTGTATTCTCTAGTTGGCTGACATACGACTGCACTGTCTATGCTCAATAAATATAGTGAGGTCCACGTTATAATGGTAGTGGAGAAAGATAGGAGAACAGCGAAACTGATTCTCTGCCTTGCCACTGCCTTCTATAGAGGATAGCTGATACCGGTATATCTGATGTAATATCAACTGTTCATTCTTGTTAAAATAACCAATTATATTTTATTCAACTAGAAAATTTATTTTTTAATGATTGAATAATAATTATTGTTCATAATAGAAATGAAATATTTTGCTAATTAAGTATATTCCTACATGAGTATCAGCTTTTTCGAATGATAGACAACGATAGCAACACCAATGTTAATTGAATGCTGCTGGTATTACAACGTGAACCTCACAATAGTCATCAAGTCATTGCTTTTCTTTTCATTCTACCATACACTATAGTTTTTTTTTCGAAAAGTAAATTAAAAATCCTAACCTAACAAAAATTTCAGTGGGCACTGGAATTTCGATAGCAATTATTATTACCATTAGATGTGTACAGACTTACTCGCTAAGAACACGCATTTCACTTTTCGTCAGCTGATGCTTATTATATCTATCTTACTTTTTCTGTACGAATACAGAATTATATAACAGGTATCTATATACTTATTAGTGAAATGTGCGTATTTGTGGGGCGTGAGTTTCGGTTTGTGCGTAAACTGCTGACTTCGACGACGACAGACATTGTTGTCAGATGACATTCATATTGTCTGAATTCCAAATGTGCTAAAACAGCTGATTAAATAACTTTTCCTTATTTGTGTTTATTATCTAAAATTAAATATTTCCAATTAATAGTTAAACTTAACCTCCTCCTTGAAATCATAATAAAACAGAACCTCCAAGGTTATTGAGACACATTTTGAAATCTAGCAGATATGAAATCGTCACCCTGCCGTCGTTGACGATGGCATTTACGCACCAACCAAAACTCACCTTGAGCTGTATCGTACCTTATTATATTGATCATGTACTAGAGCTGAGCAATTTGAAAATTCCTAGAAAACTGAGTCTTTTTTTTATTTCAATAAATGCCTTAATAGTCTGCAAATGCTGTAATGGACAATAATTGTTTTGTAATTTTGGCAATCCTGAAATAAAGTTCCTACTGTCCACTGCGCCTGCTTAGCAAGCGCAAATGAGCATACTGCGTATCTCCAGCCATTGTTGAATAGATTATTGTTTCTCTAACCTAATTTTAGCTATTGTAGAAAAATTGTATTACTGTAATTTCTGTGTACCCTTCTGCTGGTGTCACTTTGAGGAGATATCTCACTTTGAGGGTGAATTATCAGTTATTATTATTATTATTATTGTCATTTGTTACGTGAAGCCACATATCTGAGCAGAGCTCAAGTGGCATGTAACATGTCATGAACATTTTTCTATGCAAAGTGTATGCATCTGCATAAACTCAAAGTATGAAGGCACCACAACATTCCTCTATTGTATAGGGACACGCTTCCACAAGTATATTAGTAATTGAAGACAAGAAAAGCCTATGACTACCACATAACCGTATTCTTTCAGGTAGACAATTGAAGAGCTTCAGTCCCGAATAATATGGTCCTTTTTCCAAAAGTGTCAGTCTGTGAGCGGGGTACTGATATACAGCTGAACTCTTTGCTCTTGTGCTATAGCCATGGCAAACTACATTTCCTTCAAATCTCTCTGAATTTCTGAAGACAAAATTTACAGTCTCAAGGAAGTGCAATGCTGGGACCGTGAGAAACCTGTATTTTCTAAAAATGGGCCTACATGAATTGGATGGCCGCAAGCCCTCCAAAACACGAACAGCTTTCTTTTGCATCTTAAATATTGGTGATTAGAAACATAAATTTTACAAGTGGAGGACCGCGGGTGAACAAAAGAAAAGAGCTGTGTGATTATAAACGAAAACTCACTTGAAAAACTGAAGAAAATACAGTTGAAACCGGGGCTTCAAAGCAGCAATGATGGTGTAGCTTCGTGAACTTCATGCCAACTGAAACTGGAGGGGGAAGCTGCTTTTGGCTGCTTCCTTCTACGATGAAGAGGGAGGGGTGGGGGTAAGGAAGGAAATCACGATAACTGTCTTTACCAACCGCCCACCTAAAACTACATCGGAGTTTTATCGAGGAAAATGTAATTGTTTATTTGAGATTTAGCACATATAAATACGAAGCGGATATCACACATATGATGCACACAAAGAGACTGTTACATATATGATTGTTACACGAAGCGGGGTAGACGATAATAGAATATTTACACAAGGTTCAGAAGGGGCTGCCGAGATTTAGACTACTGGCAACACTATAAGTTTGTTCACAGGTCGGATGAGCGTACCGCCGGCTGTGCGGATTAACGCTACTCTTATTATTTTGTCTTGTCCAGGAAATACTTTCTCAATTTTACCAATAGGCCATAGTGTAGGTGCAGTGTTCAAATGTTTTATAAGCACAATTTGTCCAACTTTGATGTTTTCTGTTGGAGTTTTCCACTTATTTCGTTGAATGAGTGTTTGTAGATACTCAGATTTCCATCGACGCCAGAACGACTGTACTAATTGACGCAGGTGAGTCCAAGTTGCCGATTTGAGGTGGAGTCATTTAGAGGAAGCTCCACGGCCTGAAGCAGTGGTCGTCCAATCAAGAAATGACCAGGTGTCAATAGCGGTGTGTTTTCGTTGGGGTCCGGGGAGGGCTCTAGCAGCGGACGGCTATTCATAATGGCTTCAATACGAGAAAAAACAGTGAAATATTCTTCCATAGTCATTGGTGTGTCACCAATCTGATTTTTTAATAGCACTTTGGCAGTTTTAACATTAGCTTCCCAAATTCCCCCAAAGTTTGGGGCAACTGGTGGATTGAAGTGCCAAGTTACCTCACGTTGGACAAGTCCATTCAATATCTCAGTATTATTATCAGACACAAATTTGGAAATATCTGATAAGTGTTTAGCGGCTCCAACAAAATTTAAAACGTTGTCAGAGTACATATGCGATGGTAGACCTCGGCGTGATGTGAATCTGTCGAATGCAGCGAGAAAGGCCTCAGTTGTTAATTCTGACACGTATTCCAAATGAATCGCTTTTACAGCCAGGCAAATAAAAAGTGCGAGATAGCCTTTGTATAATTTCGTCTTTTTTAGTGGGCTGCATTTTGTATAGAAAGGACCCGCAAAGTCAACGCCAACATGGGTGAATGGGAACGATGCGCTAACACGAAAGTCTGGAAGATCAGATATCACTGGCTGATTAGGTTGGGCTCGCATACGAGTGCAGTGGACACAATTACGTATTTGGCTTCTTATCAGGTTACGCGCCGAGATGATCCAATACTTGCGCGCAATTAGTGATTGAGTGGTGCGAGGGCCGACGTGGTGATGATCTCGGTGCATCTGATCGCAGATGAGGGTGCTGAGGTGAGATGATTTCGGCAGCAGCAGTGGATGACGGCTGTCATACGGAAGACAGGATCGTTTGAGACGTCCGCCCACCCTGAGAGAACCGGATGGATCGATGAATGGCGCTAGAGAGTGTAATTCTCGCGGCGGGTTTTCTCCCTTGTTGAGAAGCTTGAAAGTGTCAATGAAATAGAACTCTTGAGTAAGTTTGACAATACTCAATAGTGCTGCACGACATTCAGCAACAGACAGATGCGGAGAGGTGAGGCGCGCCGGTTGTGCTCTATGGCTGCGAAGATTGTGCCTGTGTGTTTCCTTCAGCTTACAATTTTTTATGAAGCGCAACACAAACGCAAATATACGTGTTGCTTTGTGAAGGTTGGAATATTTTTCAAAGAACTTAAGAGCGTGAGACTTCTCAACTATTGTAGTTGTGAGAATTGAAAGTTGAGGTTTCAATTCCGAGTCGTCTTCAATCCTATCAACCTCTGATATAATCAATTTCTCAAATTGCACGTGGAACGATTGATGTCCATGCCACCACAAGGAGTTGTCTACAATATCTTGTGCTGAGATACCTCTCGAGGCCAGATCCGCAGGGTTACAATCAGTAGGTACGTGAAACCAATTTTCTGGTGATGTCAAATCAAGTATTTGTGTGACTCGGTTGCTCACGTAGATCTTGAGTTTATGAGTTGGAGTTCTGAGCCAATTTAATACTAATTTTGCATCAGAGTACAGCCGTGTATTGGAGATACATTTTTCGAACTGAGGTAGAACAATTTTATATAATTTTGACAGCAATAGAGCACCGCATAATTCCAATCTTGGAATAGTAAGAGTTTTTACAGGTGAGATTCTTGTTTTTGCCATGATAAGATTCATTGATATGAATTGACTGTTTGAAGAGATATGAATATAGACGCATGCACCATAACCTTTTTCTGATCCATCACAAAAACCGAGTAATGATACACTCACGTGTGTAGTGTCAATGTGACGAGGAATGTGAACGTTGGCGAGTGACACAATTGTACTTGATATACAACTCCACTGACGGGTTAAATCTTCACTTAATGGATCATCCCAATCGAGATTAGACAACCATAACAGCTTCAAAAAATACTTGAATAAGAATACAACGGGAGATAACAGCCCAAGCGGGTCAAACAATTTGGCTGTGTATGACAGTATTGTGCGTTTTGTCGGTTTTTCAATGAATGGTGTGACTGCGTATGAAAAGGCATCTGTTGATGGATTCCAACGAAAACCAAGTACTTTAATTCGTTGAGTGGTATCAGAAAAGGCAAGGGGATTTTCTAACATTTCATCGGGAAATTCTTCAATTGCTTCTCTCACGTTAGATGACCATTTTCGCAGTTGGAGTTCACCCTTCAGCATCAATTGATTGAGTTGTGAGATAAGTGATTTAGCTTCACTCAAACTGGAAGCGCCACTAACCACGTCATCGACGTAAGTATGCTGACGGATGGCATTGACAGCCAAAGGAAATTCGGTTTCATAATCGCTGGCTAATTGAAGCAATGTTCTTTGAGCAAGGAAACTACTTGAAGTCATACCATACGTGACAGTATTGAGTTGAAATCAGTTCTTCTTGTGGTGTTGGTCGATAAAATATGTGCTGAAAATTACGATCAACTTCTCTCACTGATATCTGCCTGTACATCATTTAAAACCACATTCTGAGTTTTGAATGGTAACGCTACTTCATAACGACCTGAAGGCCACCGAGTTGTAGTTTCTGTGTATAGGTTTTCACAATACACATGAGACGGGTCTTCCTCAGCTTTGATAGATATCTCTTCGGTTTCCCAAAACTTTTGAAGCAACTGATTAACTGGTTCTACATAGGTTAGAAGGCTGGTAGCTAAATCTGATTGTGATGTGAGTTCATTAGAATTTATTTTTCCAATGATAACATGGCCAAAAACCGTGCTCAAGGCTCCTAGAGAATTTTGATAAAACTTTGTGACTTCGTGATCTTGAGCACATAGAGTATGAAGAAATGAGCCAGCTCCTATGAGCAGATCAATTTTACCTGACACATAGAATTTTTCATCAGCCAATTTCAGACTTGAAAAATGCTTAAAATCTTCAGCGTTCAATGAAACAGAGGGTTGATTACATGTTATGACTGATAGCACTGTAGCTTTAGTATTCAACTTGAAATTCGGCTGAATCTGTGAAGAGATAGTTAAGTTAACCTCGCCCATTGTACTTGTTGTTTTAGTACCGATGCCAATGAGTTTTTGAGATGAATAAGTAGATTTCAAATTCAATTTATTTGCTAGCTCCTTTGTAACAGCGGTTATTTGTGAAACTGAGTCTAGAATAGCTCGCGCAATATGTGGCTTATTGAAAGAGTCGAAAACAACAACATTAGCGGTGCCAAGTAGACATAGAGATGATTCTGAAATGGATAGACTTGAAGTGTTACACACAAATGTGGCAGGGGTCTTTTCCTTCTGAGCATGCAATAATGTATGGTGGTTACTAGAATTGCATAGTTTACAAGTTTTTTGTGACTTGCACTGAACACGATTATGAGTTCCAAAACATTGAAAACATAGATTTTTTTGTTTGAGGAAATCATACTTTTGATCGACAGACAAATTGACAAATTGCTGGCATGAATAAATACTATGATCCTCTGATCCACACACAATACACTGAAGCGGTTTTAACTTGACAATTTGATTAGGTTTGACAGTTGAAGAATTATCACTTGCAACTAGTGAAAATCTCTTATCAGATTTATTTTCATTTGAGCGAGTAGACTTAGATTCAATATTTCTTGCGGATTGAAGTGTAGTTGAAGGGTTCACTAACTCATACATACGAGTTTTAGACACTAAAAAGTTCATTAGGTCTTCATATTTAGGAATGACATCAGCTATCTTACTTTCAAACTCAAGTCGAGTTCGTTTATCCAAATGGTTTAAACACAGCGATAACAGAATAAAGTCACTCAAATCGGGAATCTGCTGTGTTTTGAGAGCAGAAATACAAACAGAATGAGTGTCAACAAATGTTCTTAATGACAAATAATCGGGCTTATCTATTTGCTTAAACTCTAGTAACTGATCGATGTAATACGAACATAATCTTCTTGGATTCGAGTATCTGTCACACAACTGAGTGTAGGCGATAAGATAATTTTCATTTGATAGAGACAAATGAGCTATCATTTGAGCGGCTGAGCCTGACACATTGGATTTCAGATAATGAAATTTTTCTATATCTGAAAGTGATCTATTCGTATGAATAATCGCATTGAACATGTTCAAGAACTCGATCCATTGTTCAATATCACCATTAAAATTAAGCAGCTTTATTTGTGGTAAATTGATGTTAGAACTAGGATTGGTCTGCTGTACAGTTTCAATTGTTGGCTGTTTACAAAATGAAGTGTACCTTCCATAGAGTTCAAGAAACTTCTCGCCCATAACATCATAATTCTCATCAACTGAATCAGTTAATAAAGCAAGTTCTGTGATGTTGTCTTGAATTGATTCAAATGTTAGAAAATCATTTCTTAAATCTAGAATCATACACTCAGAGGGATTGTTTGATAAGGATTTGATTGCTGACTCTATTTTGATAATAATTCTGTTTCTTTTTATTGTTGAAAGCTTCAACTCCATAGTGGGATCCTTAGCTTTGACTGTAACATTGATATTAGTTTCCTGGGTGGTTGCATTTTGAGTTGTATCGTGTAAAATACGCGATTCAGTAAGCGAGGTATCTCCATGGTCTGACATTGTGAGTTGAGGTTAAGATTTCAAAGTTAATGTCAGAACTAACAAGAACAAGTAACTGAGTAACTGTCCAGCTGATAATACAGATACAGTGCACTCAAACCTACTGAATCTAATTTCTGTTAATGAGAGGAAGTGATACTGAAACAGTTGCGAAGTGCGTTGCAAACAAGAATGATACACAATGTGCAAGGAATGGAATAAGGAAGGTTGATACAGGCCTTGTTGTGGTCGTCTGCTTGGCTCCGTTGCGTGAGTAGCTCTCTCTCCTTCCTGCACTTTTCGTTGATTGATTCACGGGATCGATCACGTGACACTGATTAAACCGAATTTTGCCGATCATTAACGAAGTTCGATAATTGATCGATTTTGAAAGGGAAACAAAATCCAAAATGTCTGACTATGGCTTGGGTTGAAACTTTGAAATTCAATAACTTTTGAACCGTGCAATGCATTGAGTTGAAATAAACGGAATTTTCACTTTGAGTTCACACACTACCGAATCACACAGCTCAAAATAACGGGACTTTAACATTTAAAAACATCTAAATAACACGACACATACAGACACTGACAATGAGTGGAATGCATTTCCAAAAAACACTGATCTAATCCGACCCGATTAGGACCAAAATGGTGATTAGAAACAGAAATTTTACAAGTGGAGGACCGTGGGTGAACAAAAGAAAAGAGCTGTGTGATTATAAACGAAAACTCACTTGAAAAACTGAAGAAAATACAGTTGAAACCGGGGCTTCAAAGCAGCAATGATGGTGTAGCTTTGTGAACTTCATGCCAACTGAAACTGGAGGGGGAAGCTGCTTTTGGCTGCTTCCTTCTACGATGAAGAGGGAGGGGTGGGGGTAAGGAAGGAAATCACAATAACAGTCTTTACCAAATATTTTATATAAATTATTTTTACTATTCCCCCAAAAGATGATGCTGTAGCATATTAGGGCTAAAAAATATCCATGATACACCTTCTGAGCTGTCTTTATAGTGGATGCAGTCCTCACAGTTCTCAGTGCAAAAAGTGCATGATAGAGCTGTTTTATAAGTTTTTCCAAGTGTTTATCCCATTTCATATTTTTTTGCAATTCCACTCCAAGAAAACTAGTCACTTCAACAGACAAGCACTCCCTCCCATTTGAAGCATTCAGGTTTAAAGGTTCAGCATGATGTCCCGTCACGGCAAACCTGATATAGTTGGATTTAGTCATATTCAACTTCAATGCATTATGACCAAACCAATTGTTGAGTTGATGCATAGCCGTTTCAGCCCTAATCATAACTTCGCTATCATCCTTCCCAGTAACCAGAACCGTTGTATCGTCAGCATACAAAATGAGCTTGCCATCTACATTATTTGGCAGGTCGTTTATAAATAAATTGAAAAGAGTCGGTCCAAGCACAGAGCCCTGTGGCACACCTTGCTCTACTCTTTTTCATGCTGAAAATACCAGTGAACTCCCATTACTCAATTTAACTGACTGATATCTATTTTCCAAATAGGACACGAAAAATTTCCCTGCACTACCAACAAATCCATAGAATCCAAGCTTATTCAACAACAGCTCATGGTCTACCATATCAAACGCCCTGGATAAATCGCAGAAAAGCCCTAAAGCCTTCCGCGATCCATCCAGAGCATCCAACACATCTGATACAACTTCAAATATAGCAGACTTTGTTGACAATCCCCTCCTGAATCCAAATTGTTTGTTATGAAAAATGTTATTCTCATCTAAGTGAACCATCATCTGCTCAAACACAATCTTCTCAAATAACTTGGAGAATACAGTTAAGAGTGCAATTGGTCGATAATTTTTAAGATCCTTCCTATCTCCCTTCTTGTGAATTGGTTTGATCAGAGCATACTTTAATTTTTGGGGAAAGATTCCTTCCTGCAAACACCTATTAATAATAAATGTTAGAGGCTCCAAGATAATGTGACTAACCTTCTTTATCACTCGTGATGAAATCTCGTCCCACCCAGTTGAGCCAGAATTTCTCAAGCTATTTATGGCTTTCCTAACTACACTTATTGAGACACTTCTGAACTTGAAAGGAGGATACTGCCTATTTATTTGCTTGAGGTACTCTCTGCTCTCACATGTTCTAGCAGAGCCAGACATTTCAGATGCACATTCAACAAAATACTCATTGAACAAGGAAGCTATGCATTGTGGATTAGAGTACCTCCTATTGTCAGCTGTAGTCAACTCTATCTTCTGCTCATCCCTATTTAATAGCCCCAGTTCATTTCTGACGATTGTCCAAGTGCCTCTATTAATATTGTTGGACTGTGCAATGAACATTTCATTGGTTTTTTGCTTAGCTAGTAGTATTGTCTTCTTTAAAGTTTTCTTATATTTGGCAAAATAGGACAGAAATTCAGGATGTCTGTTAGTCTTACTCTCAATGTGTAACTCTCTTTTCCTTCTACACGAAATCTTGATGCCAGTGGTCAATCCTAATATTTTGTACTAACTTTACTTTGTACTAAAAATACTTTGTACAGTATTTTCAAGTTGAATGTTAGTTAATCAAAACTATCCGATTCACAAATAAAAAATTGCTACTGAAAATAATGCTACTCGCCGACGATTTGCCACATGTTTGGGTGAGGCCCATAAAAAGACAACAACTTTTAATTGAAACCTTCCAAAGTGTTGCTAGTTCTCCGAGACCTTGCAAATGTGGTCAACTGTCCAGTCGAAATTCTTTTCATCCAGAATTGGATTAAATAACATCAAATTAAGGCAACCATCGAGACACCCTCAACGCACCGCCTTAAGGCTGTGCAAAGGCTAAAAATAAACTTTCTACTGGTGATATTTTTCAAAGTTTTTCGATTTGTATATCATCAAGCTATCAAAATAAATAAGTTTTCTTAGGAAAATATTTTTTCCGATCATTACTTTTTGAGATATGAGCGCCCGCAGTTTAAATTTTTGGGACAGAACATTTCAAATTCAGTAAGAGATAAATCCATGATATTTAGAGGCCCCATTCTTCATGATATTGCTGATGTAGTAGAATGAAAACTTTCTGAAAATATGGATATGTGAGAAAGTTATTCAATTTACCAAAAATAACAACTGAAAGTTATTTTTGGTAATTTTTAGTAAATTGAATAACTTTCTCAAAAATTGATATTTTCATGAAAATTTTGTTCTACTAGATTAATAATACCATGAAGAATCCATCCTCCAGATCTCATGGTTTTATCTCTTACCGAATTTGAAATGTTCTGTCAAAAAATTTTAATTTTAGGCGCTCATATCTCAAAAAGTAATTTTCGGAAAAAAATGATTTCCTGAGATAACTATTCCATTTTGATAGCTTGATGGTATACAAATCAAAAAGCTCAGAAAAATACCACCAGTAAAAAGTTTATATTTAGCCTTTGCACAGCCTTAATGCTCTCGGCCATAGAGAATATTTATTAATTTCAAAATATATAAAAATACTCATCTTGATCAAAATTTTCCAATCATTTACAACTAGCATAATAATTATCCACAGTATTTGTACTAAGATGAAATTTATAATTTCAAGTAACAATGTTTTTAAAAATGGATTAAAGTTATTATTGTGATTCAAATGCTACTAAGACATAATTTATTTGTTATTTGAATTTATTGTTTATTTCATCAATATTATATCTTTTTCAGGTCCTGGAATGAGCACCGCTGGAGGCCAAGCTTGAAATGAACGTTTCTGTTCGAAAGATGTAAACATAAACAAACAATTCATGTATATCGATTATATCAGTTGACAATAATTAAAATTTCTCGACATATTATTACTTATCATTATTTAAATTTGAATTGTATTATTTGTATTGAATTATATTAAAGATTGTAATGTTTTTGAAGATTTATTCTAACTGTCCTTCTCCAATAAATGACTGAACATTGTTTTAAATAATGTGTTACTTATAGTTTGAAAGTGTAGTATCAGCCATCTTTTGCTACCAAATTGTAGCAATACAATACAGCTCACTTACTTCAGTTGAATGAATACATATTGAAGCACGTAGAGAATTGAAAAAGTTGAGTGTTTTGAAGCTGCCTGCATACAGGAACAATAGTAGCTTCCACTAGAGCTGACAAGGTAACACGGAATGAGAAATGTCCCGAACTCAAGAAATGTACATTTCAGTACATTTCCAATCACGCGTTCTTTCCGCAGCTAGTGGAAGCTACCCTTCTACCTATGTGCAAGGTGATTAGGGATGTTTGACTTTGAAGATGTGAAGAACATGTTCCAAAATCATACAATTCAATTTGTAGTATCAGTGTTATGTGAACAGGACTTGTGATGGTATGGTAGAATTCTAATAAATATGTAAACCTGTCACATAATATCATTATTAAATGGAAAATGTTACTGGGCATTTAGCCTGCAGGTACCGTACATTAACATTAAACGATTTCGCCCGTGCGGGAAAAGCAACATGGGCAATAATTTATAATAAGTGAAGAAGATGACGAGATCTTTCACATACATTTTGTAAACCATATAAAGTGATGGGTCACGTTTTCTTCTTCAGTTTACTTACTAAAAATTTCCCGTCCAGTTTTTCACCTTCCGAATGGAAAAGAATAGTTTAATTGACTTCATTTCCTATAAATTTTCTGAGAAGCTGATAATTATAACTCTAGTAATGATCGATTTCGATTTTTTCCATCACTTGGAGTCATCAGTTCAAAAACCCGTTAGTTAAGAAAAATGTATTTTTAATGTATTTGTTAAATTATAACAAATTGAAGAATAATAAGAAAGAAAATGGCCAAGCCTCATGAAGCATTGTCAGACGAGTCGTCAGGACAGAAAGCACTCTGATTGGCTGATTCCCGAACGCCAACCCAATCGGAGAGTTTCTGCCCCGCCGACTCGTCTGAAAACGCTTCGTGTGTCTTGGTCCTAAGAAATTGAATTATGAAGTTAGTACCGTAGCTATTTTTAGTATGATTTATTGTTTAATTCTACTCATACTTCGAAACAATTTCCTAGAGAAAATTATGAAGGATCTCAGAGTAATATGATGTAATAGTATATTTTTCTAAGAAAAGCACTTTTTAGGTTCTGCAATGAACATTGATATTCGAAGCCAGTTAAACACACATCGATGTTTGGAGGTACATTTTTCACCGTCATGAATTTTACCAGATTAAATGAAACTTGAAACGGACATGATCACATCATACTATGCTTGTCAAGTTATATCCAATCTAATACAACATTTATAAAAATATATGTGTGTGTGTAACTACATAGTTACACTTTCAATATGACACTGCGTATAAAATTTTTGTAAAAATTTCCAAGGGATGTAAGTGAGCTTCCCCTTTCACTTTCGTTCAAGTGATTTTAATGAAATCTTATTTTACTCACGCAAGTGCCACTTCCTTGGAAAGAAATCCATTTCTTGGCACAAATTACATTGAGGAGATGTCCTTACTCTATATTCAACTCGAATTTTTCTTCTAAATTGTATGAGGAGAAGCAGAGGATGTTGATTCGGTACGTATGGAAAGTGTAATGTTGAATTACGGTATGGTATCTTTTATGTTAGTTGTAAAATAACACCTTTTTTATGAAAACAACTTTTTTTCATATAAAATACAATACCTAACAACTAGTTTCGGAATGTTGGATCCATTATCAAGTTTTTCTTGAACTTTTCTTAAGAGAAACTTGATAATGGATTCAACATATTTCGAAATTAGTTATTGTATTTTATATGATCAAGTTTAAAAAAAGGGTAGCCTTCTTTAAAATTATTTTTAACTAACAAGTCAAGTAGCCCTGATAAAATAGGCTACTTAATTAGAAAATGTATGTCATTTTTTGCCATTACACTTCTTTCACTCCCTATGTTAATGCCTTTTTATAGCAGGAGAAAAATATTTGTATGATTGTGAAAAAAGACAGTAGGCCTATTTATAACAACATAAATTTCACATTCCTTGCCCTACTGAGGCTACTAAAATTTGCATAAGCATTTCTAAAGGAGGGATGAATAAGGTATTTCCTGTCACCACTGTGCCATGTGTTACCATACGAATAAGAACTGGCATTTGTAATATTTAAAGGGAATGAGAAGAAAGAGGTTTTAGTTTTTGGTGGGTGTGATTGATGACAACTCTAGGAGAGGAAAGGTAAACACTTTATTTTACTTTACGTTCACTGTTAAACAATATATAATAATATTATGCTAATAATCACGCGGACAGAGTTTATTTACTAACTTTAATTATTATTGAAACTAGAAAAAACTCGCTATGGCTGTTAATTAATATTGGATTGAGCTTAGAATTCCTATTATCTAAACTCCTACACCGTATGGACCCTGGTCTGCACCCAGCACATTTTTATAGATTTTTTCTTGCTATTTGTCTTTTATGAACGCAGCGTTTCTAATACAGAAAAAATGGAGGCTTTTCCCTGGATCGCTGGCCTGGCTTTTCAACTGGCTCGCAAACTCTATTAGCAACTTGATAAGGTCCATGGATTTAATCATAGATTAAGTTAGATCTGTGATTAAATAATGTTAACTTATTCAATAATAATAACATTTCTGAAAGTGAATCCATATCATTAATCTTGTTTTCACTTAAATCAATTGAATGTTACTGGTGGTATAAAAGTTCAGGAGATACATATGTAACAATAGTTTAATATCTTGTTGTCTCACTTGTCAAGTGCCTGATTAACATATTCATTTCAAAATTGTAATAATTATTGGTGATTGGGACTTATATAAGTACTATTAGGATGACACAACAATGACGCGTACACGTCGGACATGCATCATCCAACATCATGGGAATACATGCCGTGCAAAGGCGCTAAGTAGGCAATGTGCATCACACGTTCATAGAAAATAACACAGGTCGGTAAAATGTTTCATGTCACAATAATAGAAAATCCTTCAAATCCATGCTACGATATTTTTGGATCTTAACTATATTTCCTGAAAACTTACCAATCTTCAAGCGTTTGATTTCAAAATTAATAGTCAGGTATAGAGGTGGGTTCAACTGAAATACCATATTGTGAGGTAAAATATTGTTCATTTTAAAATGTGGCTCTCATAATAACCTATATTTTGGACTGAGTGTTGTTCAAATTGGAATAGGAACAGTTTTGGGTTCAAGGCTGTTATTTTTTCCATAAGTAATATTGTATTTAATGTAATAACAAAATAATTCGCCAGGGTTACTAAATAATCTATTGGACCTCTGAAAGTGAGTCATCAATGAATTGCCAAGAGTATCAAACCATTTTCTCGATTGAATAAAATTCTTACTGTATTGTCCTACATTTATAATCAAGACATATAAAAGGTAAACTAAAACTTGTATATTTACCCTTTCCCAATTATTAAAATCCATATATTGCGAAGGACAAGCTAAAAGGTTAAAATGAAAGTTTTTATCAATGATTTTGTGGAGGTACCATTCAATAATAAATTGCATTCTTATCATCATACAACCCTGTTAATAAGAGAATAAGATGAAATTAGGAGCAGGATAATTCAAATAATATTTAGAAATAATGGTATCATTTTTTCGTATTAATACGGAATTATGTGAATAATGTAGTTAGTTATTATAATCGAATGGCTTTATAGGTGGGGATCCCTGACGGAAGTTCCATCTTGCATAAATAGGTATTTAATTTACGTCGTCAATGAGCCTCACGACTGTCAGTCGGGACCGACGATTCAATGACTGTCACCCATCTGATAACATAATCATCTATCTCTACAAGAATGATCTAAAAAATAATTCAGGAGCGAAAGATGTTCGAGCTGGAAGTCTAGTGTTACATTTGCAAATAATTGTCAATGGATATTACAGCAGTATAAGGGAAAAAACGGATGCGGCAGTGAATTATTAAGCATAGTTCATTATGAAGAGTATTCAGTCTTAGTGAGATCATTGTTACCCTGAAAGATGCATGTCCGTTTTCGTATTTATTGAGAGTGTGCTATGACATTTTCTCCGGTTCTCATTCAGACATTTACCATTTATTCATTTACAATGCGAATGACACTAATGCAATAACATTATAGAAGATAAAATGATAAGTTAGTCCTTGTGCTATTTTTCTTCCAAATTTATAGGTGACAAAGTCCAAGATAAGGTTAGAATTTCACGTGTACGATTTTTATAAAATTTTAGTCCAAAATAAACATGAAAACTATAAATTTTGAATATATTTTGACTTGAATTAATAAATTGATAAGTAATATTCCACTCAATTACCACTTGAAACTAATACTATTGAGTTATTTTGAAAAATTTGGAGCCATTGAAGAAACATAAACTTGTAAACAGTAAAGCCTGTTTTTAGATTATAAAAGAGCATTACCAAAAATCAAATATACATGGAAAATAATACCAAAGGTTACAAAAACCTGTTTGGGCAGAAAAAAAACTACTCAAAATAAAAAAGAAGTGTTACAGTTTACAAAGCAAATTAAGAAAGAGTAGAAAAAACTAAAAAGACAAGAAAAAAAGGAAAAAGAACTTCAGTATCAGTTTAACATTATTAAAATACTAACAATATTACACTATGATGTATATTACACTATATAACATGTACATTATGGAAAATATACGTTTGACACATTAATTTCATAATTTTATTATGATGAGAGCTACACTTTGTACAACGATAACAATTTCCTCTCATGGAGGGAAAACCATTTGGCATGGTTTCGAACACCGTTGAGAACATTCAATGCGGTATAATGCGACGAATAATAATAGTAATTTATATTTGATGGTGTACAATCTACCACTTATAAAGGTGCGTACAGTAATGCGCCATGAACACGCGCATTTCACTTTTAATCAGCTGATGCTATTCTTATATCTGTATTTGTACAGAAACAGTAAGATACATACATAATAAGCATAAACTGATAGGACGGCACGCATCGGACGATTAGATTTGATGCATTGTTTTCAATTGTAGTGCGCATGCCTATACGATGCAGATAGGTATGCGTACTCCAATTGAAAACAATGCATCAAAGTCTTAATAATATAATAATAATAATAAATATTTTTATTGCATAAAAACTGTACATTACAGATATGGCAAACGTCAAATTATTATAAAAACAAATAAAATACATGAAAATGATCAATGTCACAAAGTACAAAACACAAAAGTACAATAAGTTATCACAGCTATTAATTGATAAGTACACAATATTATTGAAATGTATCCACTAATTATCCATGTATTCCTTTATGGAATAGAAGCCACCATTCAATAAATATTTCTTCAAGTGGGCTTTAAATACATTTTTATTTGTTTTAACAGATTTTATTTCATTTGGGAGCCTATTGTAAAAAAATATTCCTTGATAAAATGGATTTTTCTTTGCTATTGCTAAATTAACATTAGGTAAATGATAGTTATTAGCTGTTCTTGTTCTATGACTGTGGATATTGCTATTAGTGGGTAGAAAATTATTATCAACGGTGCTAAGGATAGTCTTATATATGAACAAAGATGGAAATGTGAGAATACTTTCAATTTTAAAATAATCTCGGCAGGACTGATATCTCGTCAGTTTACACATACATCTAATGGCTTTTTTTTGTAAAGTGAATATTTTTCTTACATTTCTTTCAGAAGAATTGCCCCAAACTGTTACTCCATATCTCAGATGACATTCAAATAAAGCAAAATATATGCATTTAAGTATATTGAAAGTACAATAGCGGGATAGTGTTCTTAAAATAAAAATCACTGAACTTAGTTTAGAACAAGTATGATCCACATGAGATTGCCAGTTAAGACTAGAATCCAGATGAATACCTAAAAATTTACACACTTCAACCTCTGAAACGAACTCATCATCCAGCAATAAACCAATACAACATACACTATTTGAAAAGGTCATTCTAACAGTTTTACTAACATTAAGATGCAGATTGATGCTGTTGAACCACTGACAAATGTTATTGACTGATACATAAGCATTCAACTCCAGCCGCTCACAGTCATTCTCAGCATTTAGGATGCTAGTGTCATCCGCATATAAAGTAATATCAGCTCCTAATCCACTGCCCTTTATATCATTTATGTAGATGTTAAAAAGAAGCGGACCTAGCACCGATCCTTGGGGGACTCCAAATTTGACTTCTCTTAACTTAGATTTAAAATTGCCATTGCTGTTTTTTATTTCAACATATTGTACTCTGTTAAGTAAGTATGACGCAAGTAATTTCAGTGCAAGCCCTCTAACGCCAATATTTTCTAATTTATTTAGTAGAATTGTAAGTTCAACTGTATCAAATGCCTTGCTGAGGTCAACAAAAGTGGCTGCTGAATGTTTCTTCTTATCTAAATTATCAATAATTCTATTCACAAAGGTAACAACTGCTGTTTCTGTGGATTTTCCTTTTATGAACCCATGCTGGTCAACACAAAGAAGTTTGTACTTATTAAAGAAAGACACTATTCTATTTTCTAATACTTTTTCAAATATTTTTGAGAATGTGGATATAATTGACACAGGTCTATAGTTCTCTATGTTATCCCTTATGTCTCCTTACTTTTAAACAGTGGAATAACTTTCACAATCTTCAAGTTTCTTGGGAATACACCCACCTCGAAAGATTTGTTTATGATAAAGGCAAGAGGTGTACAAATAAAAGTGTCACATTTCTTTACCAACCAGTTAGAGAATCCATCATGACCTTCTGACTTTTTGTTTTTGAGTGTTCTTATAACCTGCAGAATCTCATCTGCGGATACTGATGTCAAGTATATTGAATTTAATGAATTAGTTGATGTGTTCCTACAATATTCAAACCTCTGCTTTCCCCTGCCTTTCCGTATTTTTTCAGCCACAGATACATAATGATCATTGAAGACGTTGGCTATTTTCACTGGGTCTTCAACTTCTGAATCCTCTGTTTTGATTTTGATTATAGATTTACTTATTCTATTATTAGCTCTATTACCCACCTCATTATTTATAATATTCCATGTAGTCTTACTTAAGTTGTCTGAATGTGATATTTGCCTAGTGATGAATTGTGTTTTGCATGTGTTTAAAATGTTCTTGTATTGTTGTTTTTTTTGCTTTAATAAGTTTTTGAGAGTATTAGTTTTGTATTGCCTATAGAAAAGAGCAGCATCTCTATATTCCTCCCTAGCTCTTTTCACATCATTATTCATCCATTTATTCTGTTTAAGCTGTGATACTTTCTTTCTTTTTAGCGGGAAAGCCTGATTTTTGTGAGAGGTTAAAATTTTTAAGAATGATTCATACATTTCATCAACATTACAAGACCGATATACATCATCCCAAGATTCTTTTTTCAGTAGTTCATGAAAAGCATTTACATTATGTTCATTATAATCTCTGAAATACGTGAAGGGTGTTTGGGGTTTACCCTGAGACCTATCAACTTCCTCTCTAAATATTTCTATTATTTGGGAGTGATGATCAGATATATATGTTTTTACAACTTCAGCCCTATAAAAATCTTCATTCAAATCGGTTGCAATATTATCAATAATTGTTTCAGAGTGTATTGTTTCTCTAGTAAAGCTATGAATGCATAAACTTAAATTATGTGATAGTAGCATGTCTCTGAGTGAACTGCTCTCATTTGTCACCTCGGCTGTATTTATATTAAAATCCCCTAAAATTATTTTGTTCCTGTTAATGGGTAGTTTTGACAGTATCTTATCTAAGTTTTCTATGAATGGCTTAACCTCACAAGAAGGTGATCTATACAAAGACAATAAATAAATCTCTTCATTCTGTAACTTAATTGATAACAAACAAACTTCAAGAACCTTTTCTTCACAAAAATCCTCCAGAAAATGGGAGTTTATAACATTAGATACAATGTTTCTATTATTTTTGAAAAAGATTGATACCCCACCTCCTCTATATGACTCTCTACAAAAATATGTAATTAAGCTGTAACCACTTATATTGACAAGATTGATTTCAGAAGATTTCAGTCCATGTTCTGACAGACACAAGATATCTGGCTTCATTTCATCTAAAACTACATCTAATTCTAAAAGTTTATTTTTCAAGTGTTGTATGTTCAGGTGCATAATTCTAATATTTCCTTTCTTGCAAACTGAATCTTTACCATTACATATTGAAGTTGGATTCTCATTAGTCTTCCTATCAAGTGATTGCTCAAGAGGTGAACAATCTATCCTAAAAAAACATCAGTGTTATCATGATTGTGTTGACTCAATTGAATAGGTTGCTTAGAAGATTCTACGGTGTCACTAATCTTAGCTGCAGTATTTAATATTATATCAACAATGTATTTCTTTCCGAGGTGGTTTAAGTGTAGACCATGAGACGTATGAAATCTTGCACCCAAACAACTCAAATCTGAAAAAGTCACATTAGAGAAATGCTTGCTAATATTTTTCAAGCGTTCGTTGGTTTTTTGGACCTCCTTATTAACACATGACCACTTAGGAAGATCATGTCGATGGGGTACGGAAAACACCAATACACTTGTATGCTGCAAATCCAACAGTCTCCTCCTGAATGATTGAATCAGATGGTTCGATTCGTTGCATGCCACATCATTAGTTCCTGCGATGAGAACTGCAAGGTCATCCTTCGTCATATCAGAACAAATACTTTTGCAATCATCAGTAACCGTTTCAAACTTGGCACCCAATTAAAAACCTGTTTGGGCAGAAAAAAACTACTTAAAATAAAAAAGAAGTGTTACAGTTTACAAAGCAAATTAAGAAAGAGTAGAAAAAACTAAAAAGACAAGAAGAAATGGAAAATGAACTTCAGTATCAGTTTAACATTATTAAAATACTAACAATATTACACTATGAACAATAACATTATAAACTAAAACAAAAAAAAGTGTCGAGCTTACCAGTTGTAAAAAAATGCTAAATAAAGTGGAGGCCTGCAGTTTAAACAATATTCTTATAATCACCGGAAACATCTTCATGTATTAGATGGCTATGTAATAATCTGCAGAAAGTTGTCCTCTGCCTACACCTTTTTATGTCCACAGGAAGTCTATTAAAAAACGTTGGAGCTAAAAAATTGAAGAATTTTTTGAAAATTGTAAGGTTGGGCTTAGGGACTTGCACATTTTGTTGATTCCTCCCAACTCTGCGCATATTAATCAGCTGCACTTCACCACTCCTTTCAAAAAACAGCTTTAGGGTTTTATAAATATATAAGTTCCTGATAGGCAGTATTCTGAGCTCTTTGAAAATTGGTGCAGAGTGATCATATCTCGTTTTGTAAGACATTATTCTCATAAATGATTTTTTTAAAATGATTAACGGATGTAAAGCAGCCTTATTTGCTCCCCCCCAAATTTCCAAGCCATACTCAAAATTGGAATTTATGTGAGCGAAGTAGATCTTTCTCATCAATTCCAAATTGCACATAGTTCTGAGAAGATAAAATATTCGAATATATTTCAATAATTTCTTTTTTATATAACCTATGTTTTCTCTCCAACTGATCCTACTATCCACCCAAACTCCAAGGTACTTGATGCACTTGACCTGCTCTAGGGGTGGGCAATTGCAATCAGCAGCCAAGGAACATGCGATTTTATGATATTTGAGTGGGGAAGGGAATTGTACATCTTTCCGTAGTCTGAATATGATATATTTTGTTTTTGGGCTCATCACCATCATATTGCGAGTAAACCACCATCTAAGCACATTTATGTCGTTCTGCATGTTTTCTTGCAGTTCTGCAAATGATTTTGTTTTATAAAGAAGTGCAGTGTCGTCAGCAAAAGCAACCAAGCTACCCTTGAAACCCCCATTACATAAGCTATTTACATATATTAGAAAAAGTAAACCGGATAATACTGATCCCTGTGGTATACCAATTGTCAGTTCTCTGAATGCACTAACAACACCGTTATTAACTTTAGTTTGCTGAAGTCTTCCGGTAAGGTATGATTTGAACCACTCGTATGCAATGCCTCTTATTCCTGCCAGGTACATTTTATCTAATGAAATCTCATGATCAACCATATCATAGGCTTTCATGACGTCGACGAACAAGGCAGCACATGGAATACTTCCATTGATACTATCATAAACCCCTGACATAAGTTTCATGATTGCTGAACCCGTATTAAGATTGCTCTGAAAACCATATTGGTTTTTACTGAAAAAGTTGTGCTGCCCCAGAAAACTAGTAACTCGGTTCTTGACAATTTTCTCAAGTATTTTAGAGAAAACTGATAACAGCGAGATCAGACTATAATTTGTAGCCTGCATTTTATTGCTATTTTTTTATACAGAGGAATAACTACTGCTTTCCTAAACTCTGCAGGAAATTCTCCTGTCCTTAAACTTAGGTTGTATATGAATATTAAAACATCAATAATGAGGTGTGAAATAGATTTAATTAGGGATGTTGTTATATTGTCATAACCAGGTGATTTATTATTTTGTAGTTGTGATATAATATTCAAGATCTCCTCTTTAGTTGTTGGGTAGAAAAAATTGAATTTCTTATTCTATTGCATTGGAAATTTTTCTCGAACTTCTTGAACGAATCATTTATCTGTCTATTATCGTTTACTATTTGTTCTCTCAGATCATCAGCTATCGTACAAAAGTGATTGTTAAACATTCTGGCTACTTCATTATCACATGTTATCAGGGACCCTGCTTCATCGCTTAGTGTTATAGATTTATTAATTTTTTTTCGCCTGTTAAGTCTTTGATTATTGCCCACTGTTTTTTACTGTTAGTCATATTCTTTTCAAGTTCAGCAGAGTAATAAGCCTGTTTTTTAAACCTAATTTTGTTCAGTAGGATATTTCTTTGGATGTTACGCCTAAGATTAGTATTTTCTGGTTGCTGCCTACACCTTTTGTATAATCTATTTTTCTTATCAATTTCTCTTTTTAGCTCTGCATTCATCCACGGTTTCAAAAGCTTAGCATTATTTTTTATTGTCTTATAGGACTGTTCAATGCAATTTTTTACTTTGTGGATAAATTTTTCCACCGCCTGTGAAACGGAACGACATGAGTATACGTCGCTCCAATCCACATTTCCCATCAGTGCTATAAACTTGGCTTCATCAACTCTTTTATTTTTGGAAACATTTCCTTATCATTAGTTTTTATGTAAAGAACAGTCATCCAATGATCCGTTATAGATGTCTGGATAACTTTAGAACTATAACCCAGTCTACTATTGATTTTGTCTCTAATGAATGCGTGATCTATGCAAGTTTCGGAAGTATTAGTAGCTCGCGTGGGCTCATTGATAAGGGATTTGAGACCGAGACTAGCCATTCGAACCAAATAAAAATCAGAAGCTCTATTTTGTTGCAGGATATTGAGGTTCATGTCACCTTTAATAATTAAATTGGAGTTTTTGATAAGCTTTATCGAGGAGGTTAGTTCACTAGTGAATGCTTCTTCAGAAAAAGCATGGTATCTATAGATAGCCAGTAAGTTGATTTTTGTGTGGGATAAAGATAGTATCAGGTGCTTGCAATCTGCTGTTATCATGTTACAATCATCAAGGCCAACACAAGCCAACCTATCTGATACGTACACTGCTACTCCCCCTGCTCTATTTGAATTATTGCATTTGAAATGTACTGTATAATTTGTCAAATAATACTGATTGATTTCATTCTCATCAACCCATATCTCGGTTAGTATTATTATGTCAGGTATTCTTTCTAAAACTTCTAACTGGAGGCTGAAAGCATCGAAATTAGCTCTTAAACTGCGAATATTCTGTTGTACAATTACAATGTCGTTATGATGAGCGTCATTAAATGTATCGTTACTCAGTTCAGTCATTGAAATTCATTGAATCTAGTACCTATACAGTATGGAAATATACAGTACATAATCATAATAATATTAAGCTATTCAAATCGCGTAAAAGCCTATTCAATGTGAAATAATATGCATCATCATTTGAACTTATATTATTATTGCTCACATAAACTACCAATAATTTATCTTTATGCAACTCAAGAACTTTATTTCAAAATATTCAAGTACCATAATTTATTTATGTACACCGAAACATTTAACTGGACGGGTAGTAGACGAAAATTTATTAAGGTTGAGATAATTGTTGATACGAAAAATAAAAATATCCTTTTTACTAGTACGGTTGTGTTAATCACTGTCGTCAAACAACCAGTATAAATTCGAGCGAGGAGCAAGTATTTCAGAATAAGAATAGAACATATAAAACTCTCACATCAAGTAGAAGCTAGAAGGAATTCGGGAGAATGAGAGTGCACCGGCTTCAGAGACATTACCACTCAGGGCCGGAAAAGAGTATCTTACATAGATAATCACTCCCCCGCCACCTTTACTAATGGTCGTTTCTAAGAGTAAATATTCAACAAGAATACCGTAAGCTTACGATTGTAAACTAGGTTTGAGTCAAGACTCGCTTAATACTACAATATCCAGAGGAGCTGAGGATATCATTGAGTTAAAATGCGCCGGCATAGATTGAATGTTTGTATGACATATTTTCAAGGAGTTGTTGATCATTGAAGAATGCATCAACGAAATACAGTCAAACATCTAGAGAGATAAAAGTAGCCTGGATAAATTTAAAACAAATTGTTACATTCTTTCAAGAACTGCTACATTACTTTGAAATGATAAGAAATAAGAATAGATTTGAAAGATAAGATTATAGCGTAGGAATCAACACGGACTCCTGCTCAACTAAAATGTGAAATCAACATAGATTTTTATTACTTTTCAGGTTTTATTGAATTTCAGTTATTATATAAGTGTATTGCTATTTTTTATTGTTATCCTAATCATCCTACAAAGAAAAAGTTGCCAACAGCAACGGAGATCTGCAAGGTGAACCTGTGCTACAATCAAATAAAAGATTCAACTACAATGACACAAGCTCATATTCTATCATACCTAACTTCTCTTCAATTTTCCCGCTTTCTGTTTACCCTCACATTAAATGATTTTCTGGTTGGCCGAGCGAAGTGAGGTCTAAGATTCAAGTCGATGGTTTGGCATTTCTCTTTATGTTTAAATGTTTATATATGTTTATATGTTGCGCATTTACAGCTAAACGTGGTAATAGATTTTCATGAAATTTGACACGTATGTTCCTTTTTAAATTGCGCGTCGACGTATATACAAGGTTTTTGGAAATGTTGCATTTCAAGGATAATATAAAAGGAAAAAAGAGCCTCCTTCATACGCCAATATTACCGTAAGATTATTACCTGTAGACTATTCATCATAAATCAGCTGTCTAGTGGACTATAATACTACCCGTTCAAAAACATCGAACATCTTGAAAATGTATCTTTCCATCAACGTTAGTAGACAGTGTTGTCTACTAGCTTTGTCTTTCCATAAGCTGAGGCCATGATTCTAGTTTAGAGTATAGAAAACATTTTTCTTTTTTAATCTGATGATCAAGATTGCAAAAAATATTATTGAAAAGAAATTGATTTCTAAAATCATGAAAAGTGAGAAATGAAGTTTGTAGGAAATCCGCATTATGGTACTTTATTTTTTAATTTCAACACACCGATTTTTCGCCAACAGGACAACACAGAATGTTCACTGATGGGTTGATTGGATTGGCGTATCGACGGCAGCCAGACCTGATAACAGCGCTCACACTCACATTTCGGGACGACACGTGAAGGTTCGATAGGACAGGAAGCTCTATGTTTATTTAGGATTTTTTCTAGACATTTTAAATTGATAAATTATTTATTAATTTTTAAGAAAACATAACAACAGGTCAATGTACCTTACTGAGCGCGAGGTCTACTGTTTACAGAACTACTAGTATACATTTAACCTTTATCAGAAAAATCCTTACAATCCTCAATCCTTATTATTATTTATTTTTTGCTGAGGGCGAAGCCTACATGAGCTGTTAGCTTGTGCGTGGGTAATGAGGCGGATGCTAATAAGAGATGAGTGGAACTACAGTTTTAGGAGGCTTCCGAACCACCAGGAAGCGATTTTCCTACTCATGAATCATATTCAGAGGAGTTGGCTCAAGTGGTCACTCTTCCAAAGGGAGTAGCAGACGCATGATTCTCAACGTATCTAAGCGATGGCTTAATAGCGCAACCACTGAGTCAAACCGCTTCTTAAATTTTGCACCAAACCTTAATTATTAGTATATAATATTTATTGTTAGAGTTGTTGGATGTATTCCCTTATATCTTTGTATTGCCATTTGTCATCTTGTACCTGAGAATCTCACTATAAAAAGTCTACTGAAGTCATGAAAACCAAAACGATTATAGGCAAGGAAAATTGAGATGGAAAGTTAGTAGCAACTAGTGCTTATCATCAAGTTATTTTCCATCAATTTTCACCACCAAATGGAGCATCTATGAAATGGAAATCAAGTCATGCTTCCTGCTAAAATTCAATGCTCACAGTACTTATATGTCCAGATACCAAGTTATTTTTGGACGCGTTTCATCATACTGGCCTCTATCTTGAGCGTGACTATTCATTCAATTTCAGTTTATTTTAATAATTACTTGATCATTGTAGAACAAAAATTGCACTCACCCAGCATCAGTATGCTGCTCACCATCACCGGGCCCGCGTCTCTTATTCATTTCGCCTTCCCACCGCCTCCATCCATCTCGCGGGCCCCTGGGGACGACGACAGCTACAGGGGGCACTTGACTACTGTGACAGGGTCGTCGCTCGGCTGCCCACTGGCTCTAGGGCGGTGGTTGCCTGCCTCAAATATCACACAGCAAATAGATTTTCAAGTGAACGCTGAATGAGACCACATCTTTCTTATGTCATCTTAAAAATTAAAAAAAGCATTTTTAGACTTTCCAATAAAATGATTATGCAGGGCATGATGAATATGAATATATGCCATTTTATTAGTAATTTGCTAGTATGTAATTTATTGGTGGAAAGTACATTATTTCAAAGTATCCCGTTCCTTGCTCTATATACCATAACAGACTGCGAAAGCCAATTAATTGTGAGCATATCTTTTTTAATTATCTCAAAAAGAAACTTTCGGACATTTTGATTGGAGGATCATAAATTGCATAATGAGTACATGTCATTCCATTGGTAATCCACTTCTTTCATGGCATTTATTAGTGTTAATGACTTTATTTCAAAATTTCCAACTATTTATTGGTGCAAAATCCTAACCTATCTTTCCACCCTTGAAATATCAAAAAGCATAATTCTACCTGGACCTCTAGCATATTTCTAGCATATTGCAATTTTAAAGCAAAAACCTAACCTAACCTTATGAAACATTATTGAATATAATCCAAAAAACCTAACCACTAACCCCTAACCCCTTCACATTTAATAATTTAGATTTCAAAGCAAAATCCTAACCCCCTAACCTATCCTTTCACATTTGAAACATCAAAAAAGATAACTCTAACTGCACCCTAGCCCCTTCTAGCATATTGCAATTTCAAAGCAGAAACCTAACCTATCCTAATAACACATTATTGAATATAACCCAAATTAAACCTAACCTCTAACCCTTTCACATTTAATACATTAAATTTTTCGTCATCTTTAGAACAAAACATAAACATGTGGTTCATTTCATGAACATGTTCACAAACATGTGGTTCAAAGCAAAATCCTAACCCCCTAACCTATCCTTTTACCTTTGAAACATCAAAAAACATTACTCTACCTAGACCCTAGCCCCTTCTAGCATATTGCTATTTTAAAGCAAAAACCTAACCTTTCCTAATAAAACATTATTAAATATAACCTAAATGAAACCTAACCCCTAACTCTTTCACATTATTTGTTGAATGATAGACAAGGATAGCAACACCATTGCAAATCATACACTACCATTATAACGTGGACCTCACTACAGATACTCAAAGAATACTTTTGAATAACTATGTTATAACTGTGACTGTTGCTGGCCGTTACTCTGTTTCTGAGACAAAGAGAAGCTGCTCGTGTAACACATTGATTGTGTTCATGGGAGGTTGCGGTGCATGTACGGCTTCGGCGAAGTGAGCAGTAACCAGAAACCACGTGACTGGTGCACCACTACTCGCTCCCACCGAACGAAAATCGAATTCTGGTTCACCGTTTTTGGCGCGTACTTTTGAAATTAATCGTTTACAGATTGGTGTTGACAAAATAATAAAGGTGTTATCAATATGAACATTTCAGCTATTATTTATTATTATTGAATCAATAATAATTATTAATTTATAATTTGAAAAAAAATATTTTCAAAGTTATTATACAAGCTTGTCCAAGCCAATATTATCTTTTATGTAGGTTGCAACAGACCTTATCAAAAATGTAATGTTGGCCACATCAGGTGAATACTACTATTTTAGACCTATGCTATCTTATCACAACAAAGCTGGAGTATTGATTAGTTCTTATAGAAGCACTAGGCTAATCATGTTTTTCCTTATAAAGTTTTTTTTAATAATTAATGATGGCTCGTGCTGTCATCAATGAAAATTTGACTACTTTTTCTATGCAATTGGTGTTAATGAATGATACGTTTTATGGAATATTAGCAAAATGTTGATAATTGAAGTTTCTTGATTTATGTCTACTATCCAGACATTTATCTGGATAGATCCTGACCTAGGAATGAATCAACAAAATATAGTATTCTGACTAATAGATAACATAAACACATATTAGTTTAGTAGAATAGTTGATAAAGCTAAAAAATAATAAAATTTCCAGCCAATTAATAATGAATGAATTTCTTGCTTTTCGACTATCCTGTAATTGATTCCATCAATGGAATAAAATACTTTGTACGCCTCATCCTTTTTTAGTCTATAGATTCTGGATGTGAAGACATACACACGCCTTGTACACACGTCCGTACAGATTCGCGCGAACAATCGTATGTACATATGCCTCAACATTCACTGTACGTCCTTGTGGACGCGATCCACGTATGCCTCGGCATTCAAAAAGCTATCTGATTTGCAGACGACACGAAGACATGGTAGATGTAGATTTTCCACATGACAACAATGGCGTCATTCCATCATTGAAGATAGTTATCACAAATTGCAGCAGTATCATTTTATTTCAATGACTTATATAATAAAATCAAAAATAAAACTTGACAAACGATGTTGGTGGGTTGAACGATTGTAGGTTGAAGTAAGGAAATAAATTGCTACATGGCATAAGATTGACAGTTCAAACTTTATTAGGTTGTCAAAACATTATCTTGTTAATATACTGAATCTAATTCAACTAGTTATCTAAACAAGAATGATATCATCATGAGGGAATCAATAGCTCCACAAGAACGATTGGCTCTAACTTTGAGATTCTTGACATTGGGCGATTCATTTGTTGGTTTCCAATATCTATTCTGAATCTCAAAAAAAGAAAATTTCTACAATAATTCCAGAAGTTTTGATAACCTAATCAAAGCACTTAACACTGTCTCACAAAATTGACAGTCTTCTTTAAGGAAATTAGCCATAAATTGAATCAAATACTAAATTGCTGCCCATTTTAAACTAACTCTGCTCATACACATGACAAAACAGGATTCTCCAAAAGATTAGCTTCAAGATTTACCTTTAAGGGAATACTAGTTCAAAGTTTGAATAAATCTCTCTATAGATAGCCTAGCTATCTAAAACGTATAATATCATATTGAAGATTACAATTTTAATTAACAACTCTGATTGATAACATGAAACAAACACAAGATGATTTGATAGCCACAGTAAAATAATATTTGAGCTATACTTTCTTGTAGGAACCCTTTAGAGAAGCTTTTTCCCTTAAATTATGCAGTTCTAAATTTGTTAATCATGATACAAATTATTATTTATTCCATGCATGTTTCTATTTAAATATTTGACAATCTAAATTTGTTAATCATGATACAAATTATTATTTATTCCATGCATGTTTCTATTTAAATATTTGACAATCTAAATTTGTTAATCATGATACAAATTATTATTTATTCCATGCATGTTTCTATTTAAATATTTGACAATCCACATATCCTACAAAATTACAAAAATCCTACAATTTACAATTAGTTATTGGATCACAATTTGATTTGTCATTCATTAACCTAATTCATTTGAATTAGGTTATGACGCCTTCAATGTTTACGTTTTGCCTCACCCGTATGGCAAAATCGCGTCCACACGTACATTCAATGCTCGCCCGAGGCGCCTTTGAGCACGCCAAAATACCGACAGGGTTCCGGTTCGCCCACATGCCTCAGCGAACAGTGTCCACACGTGCGAATGCAAGCCCATACACGTATGCTCACCCGAGGCAAACGTACGTGTGTACACCGTTTTAACCTAACAAAACAGCAGACAACCAACGCTTCAACTCTCGACCAATAAGAAGCGTTGATCCCGGTACCGATTTTGTGGAACATACTTTTTGAGCGGTGCAAGTGAGCATGCACCACTCCACTCTGTTCCAAGATGGCGACCGGTACCTGAACTGTCAAAAGCTCCCACCGAACGCATTTTCGTGTCCTTGGTCGAATTCGTACATGTACCGCAACCTCCCATGAACACAATCAATTGAGAGCGCTGAAAGCACACCAACAGCCACTCTATAAATAGTTTACTACAATAGCTCGTTGGTATCCTTCTCTGTGCTGACACTTATCGAAGAGATTGAAGACGACCAATTTCCTCTTCCAAGAATTGTTGAAAGGATTCGTCATCACTCTAATTATGTGTTACCGTACATTATTATTGAAGGACTCATACTGGAGAAATAATATAAAAAAATATGATAAAAACAGAAATTGAATGTGAATGTTCCGTTTTGAAGTCAGGAAAATGATTGGATGAGAAACTAAAAGAATGATGAATCATATGAAAAATATGTTGGTTAACATGATGCATCTTCTAGGCTTGGCCGCCATAAGGCGTGGTTGGTTATTATTATGAGATGAGATGTTAGATAATTCAATCTTCCATTCTTCCTTGTTATTGTCAATTGGCGTTATACTATTTTGAATTATGGGTGTTAATGAATGATAATTAGATTGAATTAAACCAGTAAGTAATTGTTTAAATATCTCAAATAAAGTTTGATTATCAGACGATAATAATATTCTGTTTTAAAAGTAGATGTAGTAAGAATTCACTACTCATAAAATTTGTATTCGAGGTTAGTTGATCAAATCAAGTTTGACTTGTTAATTGACCGTTATTTTACCAAAATTTTAACAAATGTTTTTGTTTTTCTCAGTTATGGAAAAATACTTCCTTATTCTACTGGCTACTTTTGAGCTTTGTGGGACCCAGATTACCCAAGAAGGCAGCGGCGAATGGACATGTCCACAACATTGGCATAGATTTCAAAATTCTTGCTATCGTTTTATCAAATCACCTCTTCGAAATAGGAATGATGCAAGAAGAAACTGTCAGGTGAGTTATGATTTACCATTCATTAATCAGCTTTTGCCGCAAAGTTACTAAAATCACTTGATATGATTTTTCTGTTTTCTCATATCTGCACTCTGCAGTGACTTATACCTCATAGTCTCTGCAATTATGATGTCAACTCCTATTGAATCTATCTGTGACATTTTCAGTTAGTTGGCATCAAATTGTGGCTCATCAATATTCAAGATGTTGGTTTTTTCTTTAAAATAGTAATAGGCACTCAAGGCCAGTCACCACTTCTACTTGATGTTTCACCAAATAGAATCGAAAACGTTAGGACACCATTACACCTGCATAATATAATAGTGAATATGAAGCCAATATTATGCAGCGGCTCTATAGTGAGGTCCACGTTATAATGGCAGTGGATAAAGATAGAAGAATAGCGATGCCGATTCTCTGCATTAATTAATTATATTTCTACACTGTAAAAAACGTAATTGGCATCGTTGAAGACCTATAAAAGGATAGTACCACCGGCTTTGTCGAATGATAGACAAGGATAGCAAAACCAAAGTTGATCAAATACTGTCATTATAACGTGAACCTCACTTATATATGGTTGGTCGCTTAGGCTAGGCGCACACCAGTTAGTCAAGACACAAGACAAGACAACTTCAGTCCTATTGAACACACACACCAATCAGTCACATTAGTCATGTCGGACCATGAAATTGTTGCCGGTGCGCTTATGATATCAGAGTGGATTTGCTTGTAAGAAAGAAATGTTTTCCAATATTAATTAAATTGTAAACTGTCATATCTATTTTTTCTTCTTCATTATATAGGCCTAGTTAATTTTCAATTTATGTACAACTTTTATACTTTTCATCTGATTTTCCTGAGAGCGTTATGCACGTTATACAATTGTTTGCATTATATAATTTAGAATTAAAAGCTTTGTATGTCTTATACATCTTATAGTATTCTAATTTTGGTTATCTTTGATTTTCATTTTCAATTCTAAACTTATTTTCAATTGTTTATTTTATTGTCATGGAGGCAACATCTGATTTTCCTGAGAGCGTTATGCACATTATACAATTGTTTGCATTATATAATTTAGAATTAAAAGCTTTGTATGTCTTATACATCTTATAGTATTCTAATTTTGGTTATCTTTGATTTTCATTTTCAATTCTAAACTTATTTTCAATTGTTTATTTTATTGTCATGGAGGCAAAATGAATCACCAATCGGTTGCTTCCACACATTTTTTGTATGAATTGAGCAAATAGGAAACACTGGATTCATCCATATATAGTGAGGTCCATGTTATAATGGCAGTGGGTAAAGATAGGAGAACAGCGTTGCCGATTCTCTGCCTCAATTAATTATATTTCTACATTGTCAAGAACTGATTTGGCATCATTGCGGAACTAGAAAAGGATAGTACTACCCGCTTTGTCGAATGATAGACAAGAATAGCAACACCAAAATCAATCAAAATACTGTCATTATAACGTGGACCTCACTTTAGTAGGAACCCGGGAGGAAGAAAAAATATATATGGAGAATTTTACTCTAGAGCTGAAAAGTGATGAAGAAACATTTCATGATTACACACGATTAACATTGGAATCATTCAAAATCTGCAAAATAGATTGACAAAACAGAACACAAATTTTAGGAAAAGCTATTATTGAATTATTATAAAAAATTATTTCGACCATATTCCTATTATGGTCTTTGATTGTAAATAGGTTCTCTTGATTGAACGAGCAACACAAATTTTTCATCATCAGTTATCATGAACCCTGAATTTACACTTACCACAACTACGAAAATGAATTTACACTGACACACTGTGGAAATGAATTTACACTGACCATAACTACCGCTTGTCTAATGATGACTGATAGAAATGGTGCACACTCCATCCGATTAGATTTGGAGGAAAGACACGTTTATACATGTCTATTTGCAATGACTAATCAGTGTGAGTTGCATCATAAGCAAAAATGTGAATTATTTGGACTAAACGTGTCTGATTATTTCTTGTCTTGTCTTGAATAACTGGTGTGCGCCTAGCCTAGTCTCTACTTTTCTAGACAAATATTTGTCTAGTCAAAATCGAATAACAGTAAACCGGGTGAGTGTACCAATTTTTGGGGAGTTGATATTTTAAATAGCTTGCAATCAATAAGTTGAAACAAATCACTTGCAATATTATTTATTGTATTCTGCAATGTTCAAAGAATATTTTTCGTCATAAATAAATATATTTCTTCACTTGAAAAATATATTTTTGAAAATAAGGGACAATGTTACCCACGGGTTGGGGTGACATACAATTTTGAAAAATGAATGGATTCAAGTTTATTTTCAAGACAATGTAAAACTAACTGCAAACTTTTAAAATGAATAATAACATTGAAAACAAATAAAATCCACTTCAAAAAATCACAAACTATTTATTGAAAAATATTTCTGTTTCTGCTGCCCAAATATCTTTTGTACCGTTGAGGCATTATGGCTATAGCTGCAGAATCTGCAATAATAGTTATTTGTATATCTGGAGTGGAAAATACAGCTTTTTCTCCCTGAGGGAAAAGTTCGATTCCCTGAACAATTTCCTTGAGGGAGAAAAATCATTCCTCACTCGTAATGTACACATTTTTCCTCCACATACATTTATAAAAACTTGCAAATAAAATAATTTCAAAAACTTACGTGACCGTTAACAATTTGTTACAGCATAACCTAAAAAGTAAACAGTTCTGAACTGGCAGTTAGCAGAGTTCACTGTCGACTGCGCTATTTGTTGGCAAAAGTTGTAACAATGACAGCCGACTCAAAACAATGATGAAGTTCGCGTTTCAGATTTGATTAGTTGATGAGAAATACTCGTTGGCTAGTATTTTGAATAAGATGAAATATTTATAAATTGTTATAGTCTACTTATATTATATTATATATGTAATAAGTTTAGCATACAAACATATATTGCATAAGTTGATCAAATTTCTGGTTGATGCTTTGAGTTCAGCTGGCTCAGTGGCTCAACTCTAAGGTTTTCTCATCTCATAATGGTTTCTCATCTAAGGTCCGACCCTCATCTCCAATATAACAAAAAAATGAAATATAATAAAAAGACAAAAATAAAATTTATCATACTCACCGATATCATAAGTCTTTTGGAAATGGTTTTTCTAATTTTAAGTTTTACGACAACGAAATCATAGGTTGCAACAGGTAGATTGATTTTATGTCGATGGTTCAACTAATTTATCGAGAGCCGTCAAGATATCAATAGTAGAACGTCGTCGTTATAGATTAGGGCTACGACTATCGTTTTCGGATAACAGAGATTGGAGATGAACGGTTTTGAATATTTTCCCGCGAGGTGGGACAGTCACCCCGGTTGATGATATGATTTTGATTTGAGTCTATGTTTGGGTTAGGTTATATATTTGAAGTTGTTAAGGTTGCATAATTGAAGAAAACTGTTGAATACAGCTATAATTTGAATCCGACGGCGGTTGGCGTAGATTGACTACATAGCGTTTAGTCGTTGAACTTCACAGCTTTTGTTATCACGAGTGTTTCAACCTATTCAACTCTCTACGTTTTCGACTAAGATACTTGCTAATCTGACTCACTTCTGACTCGATTTGCAGGCTTATGTGTCAGATCTCGTTAGTATAAACAATTTGGAGGAGCTCGGTTTTATTGTGAACCGGCTTATTCAAGAAGACCCTCAACATAGACGATGGTATATTGGAGCTCACGAACAGAGCCCTGGGTACTGGGTGAATGAAGGGGACAGTACCGCACTCACTGACATGGATTCTGCTTTCCTCCCCGAGCAGGGCACTCTCACCAATCAACCCAAACCTCACCTTGCCTTCAGGTAAATCGCTTCAATTCATCTCAAATTTACTAAAATTCATTGTATCTTATAATTACACTAACTTCAAAAACTTCATCGTTGTATTCAACATTTCACCATAGAAAACAATATCTATTATCTCAATTCATGAATCACTTTAGTGTTGAAACAGATCTAAGGTTTTGAAAATTATTTTTCTTTGTATGAAATATTATATTTTATTTACGACCATGTTAACTCTTATAAAGTTTGTTTATATTGAACTGTTGGTTGCTTAAGTGAAAATTTATGAATTGAATGAATGTGCATGTAACCTCAATTTGAAATTAATGGAGTTTCTGATTAGAATTAAAATTTTTGGGTAAATACCTTTTTTTGATTCCTTCAAATTGTATTTTTCAACTCATATAACCTAATAAATAAAATAGCTTTACACCTATTTTTACCTAATATTACCATAAATAGTTTTGTTGGTTGATCTTCAACCTCATAAGTCAGCAATTGAGTGGTCGTAGAATAGCTAGGCCTACCTACGTAAAATAGCGTATACAGCAGTTCTATTTGGTCTGTAAAGCACTAGTGAGATGTTAACACGTGCTTATCCTGACCTACATTCAACTCGTGCTTTAAAGATCCTCATTATTGTTGTATGAACTACTATTAGAGGAGGATTTACTATATTATTAACATAAGGCCTATAGTATTTTCAAGCTGATCAGTTCAGTAGATCAGACTCGATGATGCGTCAGTTGTGTATTTCCTATCCCGTACACATATAAGCCAATTCTTTTCTTTATAATATGATAGATAGTATTGTGAGCATACAATTTCTGTTCAACAGCTATTCTTACCCTCTACGCAAATGGGGAGTTGAAAGAGTGACGGGTGAAGAAATGCTATTGTACATATGTGAAGCTCCTATCGCCAATGTCTATATGATGGTAACAGAAGATCGCACCTTCCAATATGGTCTAGAAGTCGATGATCCACTCAGAATTCCAATGGGACCATATTTCATTAAGCAGCCGGTCAATGTTGTATTCGATCTATCAAAAAAAGGAACTACAAATGACATTTCATTGAGGTGAGCTTTATCAACTAGATTATTATACATTTTATATTAAAAGCCTTCGGACACTATTTTCCAACCGATAATCATGAAAGTGAAACCAAATTGTTCAGAAAGATATGGATATCCTGCGCCTTACCTCCAAATTTTAATATTACTTGCCGAATTTTTTCTATTATATGTCAAACTTTTCCAAATTTTCTCCAAGATCATCGACCTATATAGTCATTTTAGAGTTAGAAAATCCTTTATAAGCTCATGATCAGCATTTTTTTTATCAATAGTTCAAAAGGTTTAAGGTCAAAAATAGCAAGAAATTGGAGTGAAACGTGTTTTTAAAAACGTAATACCTTAAGGCTCTGATATATCAAAAACTAAATGAGATATAGTAAAAGCTATTTGTTAAATGTTGTGAGTAGTTTTGTACTGAATAGTCATGACCGTAAGACGCATAGTATCGATATATATATATATATATATATATATATATATATATATATATATATATATATATATAAACAGGACACACACGACACAGATAGATTAAAAACACTTGAAAACTTACATTTAAACGAGAATTTTTGAACCTGATTCAAATCTGCACTTCACTTAATGTTTTTAAATGTTTTTAAGTTTTTAAGTGTTTTTAATCTATCCGTGTCGTGTGTATCCTGTTTATATTTTTATTACAAAACTTTAAAGTGTTTTCTGTTGAGTGCTATATATACATACATACATACATACATATATATATATATATATATATATATAATATATATATATATATATATATATATATATATATATATATCGATACTATGCGTCTTACGGTCATGACCGTATATATATATATATATATATATATAATATATATATATATATATATATATGCATCATACATCCGATAAGCAGTTTCACTTACTTGCTGACGTTTCGTCAATATCTCAAATGACATTCTCGGAGCGCAGTTAATGCTACACTGACTCCTGTCTGTGTTTGGAAGTTCTTCCACGTGGTCGCAGGGAGTACTTCCTCCCCTCTCCTTCTTCCACGTGCTCGGCCTGGCGCTGCTGGGTGAATGGAATTCCCGGAGAAGTGTGTGGATTTTGTGCTGTGTTGAGAATGATTTTCCAAAGGGAAGAGATATTTGTACTGTCATCCCTTTTGTTAAGGCTCCCTTGTTCCTCTATTTCTGGGGCCTCTCGTACAATCCTAACCCGAAAATCTTGAATGTTGGCTATTTGTTTTGAGTTCTTAAAATTTATTTTGTGACCTGTGTTTTTTTTTCATGGTTGTAAAGAGCTGAAGTGGATTGTTTGTTTTTATGTTCAATTTGTGTTCCTCTATCCTGGCTGATATTCTTCTATTTGTTTGACCTACATATATCTTGTCACAATTCAGGCAGGGAATACTATAGAAGCCCTGATTTTCTAGTTCTAATCTCTGAAAGATTTTCTCTAGAAATTTCGAAATAGTTTGGAGAGGTTTGTAGACTGGTTTGATTTGATGTTTTTTCAGTATTCTTCCAATCTTTCAGTCTACAAACCTCTCCAAACTATTTCGAAATTTCTAGAGAAAATCTTTCAGAGATTAGAACTAGAAAATCAGGGCTTCTATAGTATTCCCTGCCTGAATTGTGACAAGATATATGTAGGTCAAACAAATAGAAGAATATCAGCCAGGATAGAGGAACACAAATTGAACATAAAAACAAACAATCCACTTCAGCTCTTTACAACCATGAAAAAAAAACACAGGTCACAAAATAAATTTTAAGAACTCAAAACAAATAGCCAACATTCAAGATTTTCGGGTTAGGATTGTACGAGAGGCCCCAGAAATAGAGGAACAAGGGAGCCTTAACAAAAGGGATGACAGTACAAATATCTCTTCCCTTTGGAAAATCATTCTCAACACAGCACAAAAGCCAGACACTTCTCCGGGAATTCCATTCACCCAGCAGCGCCAGGCCGAGCACGTGGAAGAAGGAGAGGGGAGGAGGTACTCCCTTTGACCATGTGGAAGAACTTCCAAACACAGACAGGAGTCAGTGTAGCATTAACTGCGCTCCGAGGATGTCATTTGAGATGATGACGAAACGTCAGCAAGTAAGTGAAACTGCTTATCGGATGTACCCGGTTGATATATTAGCATGTTCATCCATCCGCGAATTTTAAAATGTTAACATATATAGACTGTATCACAATAATAATAATCATGAATACATTGAAATGTTGATTCTGTACTCCAAAAATATTATTACTTGAGTACTGAAGAGTTTTGTTTGTCCATGCATGAACCATTTATTATCAGAGCTGTAAAATGAGTAGACAATGGAGTGTAATAATTAACTTCTCTAGAAAAAGGAGGCTGAGTGTGAGTGAGCGCGTCAATTGAGAGAGAGTGGTGCTACGAAGACCGATGTTTGTGAGCCAGCATGAATTTCCACTCTCGTTCCCTATCTCACCATGCCGCTTGTACCGAGTATGACATCGCTTGGACGGCAAAAGGGAGGATTGCTTTAATGGCGAATATAGGTGGTTCACTGAAACTTATGAACTGTTTTTCAGCTGTCTTGCTGCTGGATATCCAACTCCAACATACGAATGGTTCAGAGAAGACTATGAAAACGATAGGCTAGTTGCAACTCAAATCGACCCTCTTCAGGATAAAAGATACACGGTTAGCGGAGGATCTCTACTTATCAATGAACCAAGACAAGTAAGTTGTTTTCATTTCTCATGAATTTAAACTTTAGTTTTATGCTATGCAGATAAAATTTAGTTTTCAATTTGGATCTATTACTTGGCTGGTGTATAGTTGTAATGCATTAACTTATCCGTCCAACCTGATATCTTATGTAGTGCAACGGCTGCCAGATGTGGTTGCCATAGCAAAAAAAAAAAAACAATATATATAAATATATAGCACATAACAGAAGACACTTTAAAGTTTGTAATATAAATTAAAACAGGAGACACAAGACATAAATAGATTGAAAACACTTAAAAACTTACATTAGAAACAGAAATTTTCGGAAACTGAGTTTCCTTCCTCAACCGAGCAGTGAGTGGGTACAGTTTGAAATCAAACAGTCGTGACCACAGAGTACGCACGGAGAGTCAATTGTAGCAGCAGAGACCACAGATTACGCGGTGCAGACGGATGGAGAGAAAAAGGATACAGATTCAGGGGACATTATGGGGTATTTAGGGGCGGTTACAAACGGGATATTTAAGATTTGAGTGGGTTATGAATAAGGAAAAGTGTAGCTTATGAATTGATAGAAAAGAGGAGATTTAAAATTAGAAATCAAAAAAGAATTAGACTAAAATTGGAGAAAGGATTCTCTCCATATATATACACACTTTTATATATATATATATTATATATATATATAACTTCCATTGTCAACTGTTCCACAATCAAAACTTCAAAACTCTCACTCCCCCCCCCCCCACCAAACGTAAAGCAATTTCAATTTAGGACCGCCAGCCCGCCCGGCTCCCTCTCAATAGCGTTTCAGGCAAACTCGATGTATGGCGAATTGAAATCAATCGTACTTATTGTACAAAACTGCTTAGAATGTTGACTGCTCGACCAAGTATGGCTGTAATTGAACAGTATCAACTAATAAAATTGAAAGTGAACTTTCTTATGTTTAGAATAATTGTACATTACTTGAAATGTATTGCTAGTTTGATACGCATATTTATTTCTAACTTCAGTCACAATGTGACTGGAAAGTTTGTAAATTTTGAGTTGTCCATATTAGTATTAAGGATCGATCGGTTGAAGTAAAAGCGAAACACACAAACAATGAAGTACAAAAATACTTCAACCGATCACTCCTTAATACTAATATGGACAACTCAAAATTTACAAACTTTCCAGTCACATTGTGACTGAAGTTAGAAATAAATATGCGTATCAAACTAGCAATACATTTCAAGTAATGTACAATTATTCTAAACATAAGAAAGTTCACTTTCAATTTTATTAGTTGATACTGTTCAATTACAGCCATACTTGGTCGAGCAGTCAACATTCTAAGCAGTTTTGTACAATAAGTACGATTGATTTCAATTCGCCATACATCGAGTTTGCCTGAAACGCTATTGAGAGGGAGCCGGGCGGGCTGGCGGTCCTAAATTGAAATTGCTTTACGTTTGGTGGGGGGGGGGAGTGAGAGTTTTGATTGTGGAACAGTTGACAATGGAACCGGAGGAGGAGGAGGCAGCTGTGAGATGACGTCAGCGAGTTGCGTTCACTTGCTGTAGTCCTTGATGAGCTTCTCGGTTGAGAAGTACTTTGGTCTCTCGATGGGAAGACCCAGGGCTCTGTCCCAGATCAGGGATGACAGCACTCCAAGAGCACGAGAGATGCCGAACAGGACAGTGTAGTAGTTCATTTCATATACATACTTGAGGTTTGGAAAGAATATGCATTTGAGAGGGAGACATTTTTTCAAACGGGGCCAACATGACGATGAGCGAGTTGATGATTTACATAGGGTAGCACAAAAATGTAATTTTGTGAATTCGCATGATGAGTTGATAAGAGATATTATAGTTATTAGAATTTCAGATATTAGTTTTTCAGAGAGACTACTAATGTACTACCAGCTTTTTCTGGACTAAGCTATTCAGAAAGTAAGAATGCTGAGAGCATTAAGAGACCTTAATTAAATAAAATCACACATATGTTGTCAAATTCTACACAGTTTTATTCGGTACACGACCATGGTTTCGTGGCCACACAGGTGATATGGTGATGTGGAATAAAACTGTGTAGAATTTGACAACATATGTGTGTTTTTATTTAATTATGGAACGGTTCTACAACATTGACAATGACTCAGTCGAATTTTTATTAAGAGACCACAAAAAGTTGTGCAATATCGGAAAAATTTAGTGAGAAAATAAGGTTCTGACCAAGAAACAGGCAACGAAATAGAAAAGATGGAGCACAGAAAGGTATATGCCGAAAGGGGAGAGTGTATCTGAAAATAATGTGAAAATAAGGAAACGTGAAGATGAAAGTCGTACAGAAAAGGAAGGAGATGTTTAGTTCAAAGAAGATCAACCGGAAACACATGAAGAGGTTCGATGGAAAAATTGGAAAGCTCGACGTCAGAGAAACCAGAGTGTTGTATAGGACTGCTTATTCCATTTGAGAGAAAAAAGGAAGTAGTGGTCAATGATTCAATAAATTAAATATATATTTTTGCCAATACTTATAATTGTTTGCCAATACTTATTGTTTGATGATGGAATGCGATTTATGTCATAATTTTTCATGAAATAGCATCGTTTATTGTACTCCACATCAATCTTAATGATTACCTATGCTGTCTTCAATGAAACAAAATCGAGACAAGATGGAAAGTCCATTTCCGCAAATGGAAATGTATTACTCTATCGGAAACTAGAAGGAATAATGAACTAAATTGTATGCTTATTATTTAAAGTGTTGATATGCTACTGATTCGAGTCTTTGGTTTGGGCCTGGTTGAAGTGAGCGATGATATTAAAAACGAATCTATTATAAACTAACATAAAAAACTATATTAAAAGTCAAATCGAGTTCCGAACTACCATAAAGTGCCTCTGAAGTTCATAGCTGTTAGTTAGTGGAGCTAACCTCACCTCAACTGATCACCTTCTTCTTTCCCAACAATAGTATTGAGCTGATGTCATCCGTTCAAATGATCAGATATCATACCAATAATTTGAAACTAATCACTCATTACCGCACCGCAGCAAGTCAGCCATTAACTTACAAATAGTTACAAATTTGAATAATTGGAATAGGAAAATCACTTCTTTCAGTTTCCCGTTCAATATTTGCAATATTTTACTATTTGATAGTAAGCCTATGCTAGCCGATACTAGCCTATGCTTCTTTTGAAAAAAAAACACATTATATGTTCATAAAAACCTACTACCCTATTAAATTATTAAAAAATAAATTGAAACCATATATTGAAGAAATTAATCCATTTTCAGAAAGATGTTCAATCTGCTATATTACAGAAATATATAGTGATTTGAAATAATTTTGATAATTAAAAAAGTTTATTGTTTTTAAATGTAGTATAATGTGTTTTTTAATGGAATCATTTTATTTTATTTTTATTATGAGTAGAACCTGTTATTTATAATAATACTTCATATTTGTTATAACTCGTCCTGTTCATTGAACAGGAAAATTCATTGTAAATAAATAGTAAGTTAGATGTAGTGAATGTAAAGATATAGATATAATAATAAAATATTATAATTTGATTACATTTTGGTTGGTTTTATTCAATCAATTTTCATATTCATGTTTTATGATTTCTCAGGACAAAGACAGAGGCTCATATCATTGCAAAGCCACAAATAAGTATGGAACAATCATTTCTGAGCTCGCTACACTTTCCTTCGGTTTCATAGCCGAATTCAATATGAAACGATCCCCTCAAGATGGGAAAGAAAACTGGGGAAAGGCGATATTCTGTGATCCGCCTCAGAACTTTCCAGGTAAATCGTTTATGTATTTCTTTGGCTACCAGGATTATAATAAATAGATCACCGATTATATCTGTTAAATGGTCTTACTTACTTAATTGTACAAAAACCCACAGAAAACCCAGATGGTTTTAAAAAATATTTTTATTTAGTTAGGCTATGCTATTTTTATACACAGATGATAATCCAAGAAATTGCAACTGAATTGCGTAGAAACCGAAATTCAAGTAGGCCTATCATACAGGGTGATTCTTAATTATGGTAAAATAATTTAATACGTGATAGTAGAGGTAGAAATAAGAAAAAAAGTTCTTATAAACATATTATCCATAAACGCTTCATTAGCGAGCTATACAGGGTGAAAGATTTCGACCGGAATTCAGTTCCTCTTGTGAAATACACCGATGCTGAATTGTTTGGGGACTAGTTTTTAAAAAAATGTATGGTGGATTCATATCGAAAAATATCTGAAAAATAGAATAAAACTAGTATGGAAGCTGTAGTGTGAGTAGTTTTTGAGAAAAAACTTGAAATATGCAAAAAATCTAAGTAGAAAAACACATACTTCTAAGTTTGATGCCCAGAAACTTTCTTTAATGACCAGTAAACAAATAATTTTTCGCAATAAAAATTGTAGAGAATTTAATTCTGAAAAGAATTATGTAAGCTGTGTAAACTGAATTTAAATAAAAGTTGAATGAAATGTATTCTTAAGTAGTACATTACACCACAAAAATTTGCTGTTTTATGAGGAGAGAACTAATAACTCATAGGTTGTAGCTGATTGCAAATAAAACATGGATTCAAATAACAGCTGTTCCAAAACAGTTGATTTATTTTGTTTTAAATAAGAAAATATTTAAAAGAAATTATCAACTGAAAATTATTTTCAGTAATATTTTTGCTCACTGTTGAACAAAACAACAAACTTTAAGTTAGGCCTACTGTAACCGCGATGTGTTTTTTGTTTAATCTATTAACCAGTTATTTGTAACCATCTCACTTTGCTTTTTTGTGTTAAGTGTTAACTTTTTAAAAAATGACAGGTAATTTTAGACATTATTCATACTCCGAATTAGCTGACATGCATTCAATGTATGGAATGGGACACTGTAATAGTACTGAAGCAAGACGTTTGTATCAAATAAACCTTCCTAACCGAGTATGTCCAAGTTCAAGGTTTTTTGCCATTATTCATCAACGTCTGTCTGAAACAGGCTCTTTGATGTCCAAAGAACACATTTATGCTGGCAGACCCCAATCCACTAGGACTGTTGAGTTAAAGGAACAAGTTCTTAATGAAATTTATGAACATCCAGAGAAGAGCACGAGAGAATTGTCAGTGCAGTTTGATGTCAATCAATCTATTATTTGGAGGATACTAAAAGAGCAACAATTACATATATACCACCTCCATAAAGTTCATACTCTATCGCCACGAGACTGTATTCCCCGTGCTGGTATTTGCCGATGGTTTTTAGAAAAACCTGTTAACCCAAACTTTTAAACTACCGTTTTATTTACCGACGAGGCACACTTTACAAGAACAGCTATCGTTAACGTCCACAACCAGCATATTTGGGCAGCTAAGAATCTTCATGCCATCAATCCTAATCGTCCACAACATCAGTTTTCAGTAAACATTTGGGCATGAATCATAGGAGATCATCTACTTCATAATCTACTTGAACTTTTTGAGAGAGGAGCTGTTTATCTTACTTGGAGATAAACCTCTTCAGTTGCGCCAAAACATTTGGTTTATGCATGATAGAGCTCTAGCACACTTCAGTGTTGCTGTTCGTGAACACCTGAATCACAAGTTTCCATATCAATGGATAGGCCGAGGTGGGCTAGTACCATGGTCAGCTAGGTCACCACACTTAAATCCTTTGGATTTTTATCTTTGGGGACACTTGAAAACCTTAGTATACAATACTCCGATTGATACCATTGAAGAACTCCGATTAAGGATTTTGAACGGAATAGAAATGATAAAGCCGACTCCTGGAATATTTGAACGGGTCCGACAATCGATGATAAGACGTCTGAACATATTCATTTAGAACAACGGAGGTCACTTTGATCATCATCTTTAGTCTTTTGGTATAAGTTTAATGTCATTTAGATATGTTACTTTCATATAATAATAAAACTTTTCATAAAAAAAACGAATATTTTATTTGCAATCATCTACAACCTATGAGTTATTAGTTCTCTCCTCATAAAACAGCAAATTTTTGTGCTGTAATGTACTACATAAGAATACATTTTATTCACCTTTTTTTAAATTTAGTTTACACAGCTTACATAATTCTTTGCAGAATTAAATTCTCTACAATTTTTATTGCGAAAAATTATTTGTTTACTGGTCATTAAAGAAAGTTATTGGGCATCAAACTTTTGTATGTATATGAAGTTGTAATGCATGTGAAAACGAGTGGTGTGATCCAGAATTTAGATGTTGATGAGTATAATACGCGAAACAGAGCAGATTATCATATAATGGGTCACAATAGTAGGTTATTTGAACAAAAACCAGATTATATTGGTAGGAAATTTTATAACAAGCTACCTCAAATCTTGAAAAGTAAATGATGATTTGAAGATTTTCAAAAAACAAATTAAAAAATATTTAGTTGATAGAGCTTTTTATAGTGTACAAGAATTCCTTTCAAACCTAAACTAGGTTGAACTACTTAGTGTTAGAATTATTATGTAATAACATGACTTGTCTTATACTCCATGACTGGAGTCTTTAGGACGTAATCTTAAAAAAAAAAAAAAAAAGAAGTCTGTGTTTTTCTACTTAGATTTTTTGCATATTTTAACTTTTTTCTCAAAAACTACACACACTACAGCTTCCAGACTAGTTTTATTCAATTTTTCAGATATTTTTCGATATGAATCCACCATACGTTTTTCAAAAACTAGTCCCCAAACAATTCAGCATCGGTGTATTTCACAAGAGGAACTGAATTCCGGTCGAAATCTTTCACCCTGTACAGCTCGCTAATGAAGCGTTTATGGATATATGTTTATAAGAACTTTTTTTCTTATTTCTACTACCTCTACTATCACGCATTAAATTATTTTACCATAATTAAGAATCACCCTGTATAATGTATGAACAGATGTAACAATCAAATAGTTGAAAAAATGAAAGTTTTAGAATGTTATGAATAACAGAAAAAAATGTTGTTGACAGATTTGAAAACATGTTTTCTTATATTATTTATATTTTGCAGGTGTCAAATATTATTGGGTTCGTGATTATTTCCCCAATTTTGTGGAAGAAGACAAGCGAGTATTCGTAAGTTATGACGGTGCCTTGTATTTCTCAGCAATTGAGAATATTGATCAAGGAAACTACAGTTGTATAGTACAAAGCCAAGTATCTGATACGGGTAGAAATGGACCATTCTTTCCTCTAAGAGTAAATCCACATTGTAAGTGACGTATTGCTTTTTATCGCTATGCATTTTATCATTATATTTTACTTTCGTACTGATCACTATAAATTGTAAAATTTGTACTCGCATGGTAAAATGTGTTATAAAGATAACCGATATTTTGTTAAAAATAAAGTGAGTGAATGAAACAATATATCTTGTAAAATAACAAGTCATAGTAAACTCTGATAATCATAGTCAGCTGATATTTATCATATCAAAATGTTTATTATAAAAAACATTTTTACAATATTGTTTCTTGAATAAGTGAGGGCCTGGTCACACAGAGAGCGATCTGTGTGTGGCTATCAGAGCGGTCTCAGGAGAATACAAATATAGATATCTAAGATAGAACTCACATTATCAATATGTGATAGTGAGATTCTACTATGGTTAGTAGAAGAATTCGTTGTTATAGACTCCGTAGTAGAATGATAAAAGAAGTAGCATTATCATATTATAAATCACCGTGATTTTAGAATCCTTAACTTGACTGAATTTTACTGTTACCCATGACAAGGAAATGAAGAAATTGTAGTGAAGTTATAAAACCAATTTCTTTTACTCGAAAATGCATTTTTGCTTGCTGTTGCCCCAGAATATGCTCAATTTTTTATCCTTCGAAGGGGTATCGTTTCAGCTTAAAAGGCCAAGTAAAACTAAAGTCCAAATTAAAGTATCTCAAATTCGTTTTAATAATGTATTCTTGCTTTTTAAAACAGAATATGTTTTCTACAGTTGATTATACCTTGCTATGGTATTTTTCAGCATTATTAGAGAGATTTACTTCAGATTGTTAACATTCCTCATAAATTACATCAGTAATTCCACCATGAAATTGAAACTCAATATATATGTTGTCTTGTAGGCTAATGTTTTAATTTTGACTAAACCAAGGGTTTTTATACTCAAGTCTGAAGGCATCTTCAGTTGAAATAATTTTCATATAAATATAAATAAACATTAAACATTTTAATAAATATTTTATAATGGGAAAATTCTACAACATCTCCGAATACAGTGTTTAATCTGTCTATAATTTCAACTCAACCAATGCTGACCGTTTGAAGTGAATATTACCAAGAAACGTTCAACGTGAAACCGAAAACCGTTGTTATTACTTTTTTTTAATGTTTTTAGTCCTGTTCCGTCATACAATTGGACTAGGAAAGGAGCTCCGTTGCCTCGTAATGCTGTACTCAGCAACTACAACCGGGTTCTGACACTGCCACATGTTCAGGTCGAAGATCAAGGAGAATATGTTTGCCGTGTCTATAATGATAGAGCTGCTGATGAGAAGAGCGTTGTACTTAGCATCAAAGGTAAAAATAAACATTCAACTGTCAAATTACCTTATGTATAATATATGTTTATAAACAAAAACAATATATGAGTAAACAATTTTAAAAAGTGTACTTAGATTTCTATTTTTATTTATATTCAAGAGTAGCCCTATCAGAAAAAAATACAATAATATTGTTCAAGCCAGTTTCTTTGTATAGTAGTTTTAGTTTTCCTTTATCCGCTACATAGTGCTGAGGAAGAGATTTTGTCCTGTTATCGTTTTCATTCCCACGACTTGAGCCATCCCCTCCACTCTAGGCGTGTGCAGCCCGGAGCTGAGCTCAGTTGCAAAACAGATCTCATTGTAGACAGATCATTGTTTTTCGTTTGGATAGTTGATCCATAATTAGCAACTCCTATTTGTTTAATTTGTTATTTTTTGAATATGTCATTGTGGGAAATTCGTCACATTATTATTGTAAATATAATATATTCGTTTCGTGTAATTGATTCATAACTTGTGCTTGTGTTTGTGTTTGTGAAAATATATTGAGAGTGAAAGTTAACGCCCTAAATCGTTTAAAATACTTTGAGTGAAATATATATTCAGTTAGTACAAATGTTTGAGGACTAAGGACCACAAGAGCGGATCACACACCACCGCAGAATAATATCGATTTGTTTTCACCCATCTGTCTCCTTCATATTCCTTATTCCAATTTACCACCTGAAACCCTGTTTGTAACAAATAGGTATATCATTATGTCATAGTTTGGATTGGGGTAAGTGATTTTTCCTATTTGTTTTCCTGGGTCTAAATACTGGTGTGCTGAATTGGATATATGAATGTGTTTATTCGTATCATACAGTCCAACCCAAAAAAACCAGTGGCAAAAGGCCTATGGATTCGTAGAAATTAGTAACACTATTATATGTTATAACTTTAGTTACCTGTTATTTATATCTTTCATTTTAGTTTTTGAATTACATCAAATTTATATAACACATTTTTCTGTACTTTTCATCATCCCCTCGATTTAGTTTATAGATTTTGAGACTCGTCGTGTTCAGTTTTTTGGTTTGTTTATGTTAGATTATAAACTTTGAACATATTTGACCAATGAATCACAAATTACACAATCAACAAACACATAGGCAGGCTTTCGAGGGTGGCCGGACGCCGTAGGCAGTTTGGCGTCCCCTCCCTCAGCGGGAGGACCTACAAAAAGGCCAGGTGTGGAATTCACGTAGGTCACGAGTTTGTGGGTGGAGAGACCAAACCTCACCACTGCTCAAAGAAGGGCGGCCATTCAGGCAAAACTTTTTGGGAGAGGTGAGGCTCTTGACCCTGAAAAGAGGGGCAAAAAACCCAAGAGACCAGAGATGGGTGAAACTCCAGGCACAAATATGGGGCAAGATGCTGAGTCAAGAGTAGCCAGGCGCCCTAGAGGCAACTTGGCGACCCCTTCCTCAGCGGAAGGACCTTCAAAGAAGGCCAGGAGTGGAACTCACGTATGTCACAAGGACCAATCAGTCTGAAGAGACTGCCAAGCATATCACACTGGATTGCGACAAGCAACCAGGTGATGAATGGGATGTTAGCATAGGGAAAACTCCTGGTTCTTGTAAAGGACACAGGTATTGGTTTGCCTAACTAACATACTACTTGGGAACACAATAGCTTCGGTTGACGTGTGTGGTTCTTTGAACCTTTGGATCCTTGAATCCGTCCCTTCAAAAATAATAATAATAGGCAGGCTTGAAAATATAGGAATTTTATTTGTTGATATCCTATGTTGAAATTGATTAAATGAAACTTGATGAATAATGAAATAATTTTAATGTTGGAATGACAAAATTGAACTCTGGATAAATATTGAAATAAACTGTTACAATTGATAAACAAACTATGCCAGTTGAAAACATCACAGGTGGCAATCATATGATTCGCCACATTACCCCCCCCCCCCCCGGGCAGACGATTTGGCCATCCGAAATTTTGAAGCTCACTTTTTTCCTGGAACAGGGTGGGAAGGCTGAAGTGAGTCGTCTTGAAGGATATATGCTGGCTTCCATTTGCGGCACTTAATTCGTAATTAACAGGAGAACATCGTTGTAATTGACGTCGAGGAAAACGACTCAGGTTGATTAATTGATTGATTGAGTACTTTATTTATGTAGATTACAATATGTACTGGCTTATACACTTATATACAATAGCTTACAATACAGCAAAATTATAGATGAATTTACAAAATATAAACTAAGAAAATAATTATTGAGCTGTATATGATATGAAATAAAGCTATTTGTAATAACTATAGATAAAATAGATAATATTGTTATGCATCTACATAAATTGGCGGAGATTTGGACTTTTATTAATGTCCATTCTTCGGAAAGAATATTCGAAGTATCCTTCCCACTAACTCTCTACCAAAACGTTTATTATATTAATTCAACTAAGGATTTATTAAAAAATGAAAATATTGTAAAAGTTTTAATTAATATGAAGATTTATGAGAAAAAAACAGAAAATTAATAAAGTAAAATAATTATATAATTAAGTAAGATCAAATCATTGATTATTAAAATGGAGTAGGCTGAAAGTAGATCAGGGTAATCAACTTTCAGTAATATATAGCAGTATGCAGTGGATAATTGAAATAACATGAGTTTATATAATATACATATACAATTTATTTTATAACAGGTTTATAGGTTTGTAGTAATATACAGGTTATAATATAGGCTAGTAATATACAGCAGTATGCAGTGGATGATTAAAATAACATGAGTTTATATAATATACATATACAGTTTATTCTATAACAGGTTTATAGGTTAGAGAGATTGATTGCTTGAGTACTTTATTTATGTAGATTACAATATATACTGGCTTATACACTTATATACAATAGCTTACAATACAGCAAAATTATAGATGAATTTATATAATATAGACTAAACTCTCTACCAAAACGTTAATTTCAATAATTAAACTAAGGGTTTATTATAAATGGAAATATTGTAAAAGTTTTAATTAATATGAATATTTAAAAGAAAAAAAAACAGAAAATTAATAAAGTAAAATAATTATATAGGTAGATAAGATCAACTTTCAGTAATATCGGGCAGTATGCAGTGAATAATTAAAATAACATGAGTTTATATTATATATATATATATATATATATATATATATAAACAGGATACACACGACACGGATAGATTAAAAACACTTAAAAACTTACATTTAAACGAGAATTTTCGGGGAGCTGGGCCCCCTTTGTCAATCAACCAGGAAGTGAAGTGGTGAGATTTGAACATTCTAACGGTCGTGACCACAGAGACGCGGTAGAGACGTTGTGCAGACCATAGAGCACAGACGAACGGAGGCGCACTGATTGAAGGAGCACTATGGGATCAGTTGGTGGGCCATGATGGGTTATTTCAAGCGGGAGATTTCAAATTTGAGTGGGCTATGGATAAGGAAAGGTGTAGATATGAATTGATAGAAAAGAGGAGATTAAAGGGCACGCCACACCAAGCTCGCTACCGCGGCGGTAGCGAAGTTTTAAAAATCGCTAGCCATGTATTCAGGTTGAGCGCGCCACACCGACTTCGCTACCGCGGCGGTAGTACGGCGCACTACCACCTACGACCGCCTGCTAGGCGATTCAACAAAAGTTCGCTGAGAGGTAGTACGGCGGACAAAGCGAGCTCAGTGTGGCGCGCTCAACCTGAATACATGGCAGGCGATTCGAAGAGGTAGCGCATGCGCACCTCTCCTCCTTGCAACACAACACACTAGTACGTCTCACCCCCCACTACTAGACTCACTACTCGGAGACTACCGCTAGCGGACGTTTTTCGGTGTGGCGTGCTCAGCCGAGAAAACTACCACCAGCGGTACTACCTCGGCGGTACTGGCGAGCTTGGTGTGGCGAGTCCTTTAAAATTAGAAATCCGAAATGAAGTAGAATAAAATTAGAAAATGGAATTATAGAATTGAATTGGAATTAAATTTATCTTTATTTCTATTTTAATTTTTATTGAAAATTTATTATATATTTGATAGCTGTGAAATTTCTTATATATGATGAAATTTATTTCAATTTAATTGGACAGTTGGTGTAGAGTTGATAGTTATGGTACTATTGCTGTCTGTTAAGACCAGGACTGGAAGCAGCTCCAAGCACCCAAATAAAAGCTTTTATCAGGTCTTAACAGACAGCAATAGTACCATATATATATATATATATATATATAATTTATTCTATAACAGGTTTATAGGTTTGTATTGGTGGGATGGGTGAGGGATGGTTGTCATGTGATCGTTCTAGGACCGGACAGTTTCAGTCATTTGTTCCAAAAGATGTTTTTTAAAGTCAGGATGAAGCTCGCTCGGCTCTCGATGGACCTGATAGAAACAGGAAGTGCATTGCATGCACGACAGTCACTGACTAAAAAGGATTTTGTGAAAATAGTGGTTCGATGGTTGGGTATCCTTAAAGTACTTTCTCCGGTTCTAGTATGTGAAGCATCTATCCTCCTACCTTCAGAAACAAATTTGAAATCATCTTTGAAATAGTTCGGATTTCCGTATTTCAAGATATCTCTAACAAGCTTGACTATTCGAAAACATCTTTGATCGGGAAGCTTCAATGTTGAACTGGCAATGTGGGCAGTGGTGATATGTTCATGACGTTGAAGAGAGTAGACGAAACGTAGACAATAATTTTGGCAACGCTGTAGTTTATCATTAAGAGTGACTTGCATATCGTTGAGAACAGAATTACAATACACAAAATGTGGGAAGATAAGAGATTGAACCAATAACAATTTAATTTCTCTAGGGAGGATGTCGTGCATTTTCTTCAATGAATAAATCGCTGAAAATACATTTTTACATGTTTTGTTCACTTGTTCTGACCAGTCAAGAGTATTATTCATAATAATTCCTAAATTTTTCACTGAGCTACAGTAAGGAATGTCATTACCATCTACACAAATTTTGTGAATCGATTCAAGGTCAATATTGTTTATAAGACGAGAATATCCAATTATAATGGGTTGTGTTTTGATGGGATTAAGCTTAAGGCCATTTTTCTTTGTCCATTCAAATATCGAATTGATATCTTGATTCATAATTCCAACTTTTTCATCTATTTTTGTTATGGGACAGCTTAAATAAATTTGAAGGTCATCTACATAAGTATATGGAAGCTGGAGAACTTGATAATGGAAGAAAGGTCATTAACATACAAAGTGAATAGGAGAGGGCCTAAAATTGAACCTTGTGGTACTCCATGCATAACATTTTTCCAATTTGACTTTTTGTCACCAACAGAAACACATTGTTTTCTACCTAAGAGATAGGATTTGAACCAAACTAGGGAGTTGTGACTAAAACCAAGAATAGCTAACTTATTTAAAAGAACTTTATGATCAACAGTATCAAATGCTTTAGAAAAATAAAATAGGGTGAGGATAGTGCATTTTCTTTGGTCCATATAGCTGACCTTATATCATCAGTGACACGAAGGAGCTGTCTCAGTTGAATGGAATTTCCTAACGCCTGATTGAAAGTTATGAAGCTTACTATTGTTGTCTAGAAATTTTACAACTTGAGCATGAATGAGTCTTTCTAGCACTTTGGACAATGCAGGTAGAATACTGATTGGTCTAAAATCCTCAACTTTATTGGGTGATGAAACTTTATTTAGAGGGCGAACCAGAGCAAACTCCCACGGTCATCTTCAGTCATCCACGGTACTCGTCGTTTTCTATTGATCCTCCTTGTCACATAAGGTGCATGTTTGTCATACAAAGTCAAAGTCCAATTCTCGAAAGTCTTGACCATGTCATCAACTGAGGGTAATGGAGGCTGTCAAAGACTTCACTGGGTAATGGAGGCAGGTTGTGGAGGCTGTCAAAGACCTTTCGTCTAAAAGCTTGTGAATAAACGGTCAAGGTTTCTCTGTAGATACATCACAGAGCACAGTAAGTGGTGATCCAGGAATGGGTACACGTTCCAATGAAAGAGAAGAATTCTCTGGTGTTATCTTCTGAAGTTGGGTACCTTTGACATATTGTATATCCATCGAAAACTCGGGATGAATGATAATTGGTTGAGTTGAATTGGCGGAAGTTGATTGGTTGATTGTTGTTTGGTTGAGTTTGTGGAGTTGATTGGTTGGTAAGCATAGACTAGAGGCTTGTGGTCTGTGCAGATAGTGAAGGGTTGTCCTTCTAAGAGGTGGCGAAAATGCTGTACCGCTCATAAACAGTGAGTAGCTAGCGATAGTATACTGGCCAGCAACTTTCTTTCAAAGATAACATTTTTGAAAAGAAAGCAAGAGGTTGCCATAGTATACTGGCCAGCAACTTTCTTTCAAAGATAATTTTTTTTTGAAAAGAAAGCAAGAGGTTGCCGTACGCCTGCAACCAGTTGTAAGCATTCTCCAACTGAGTGGTTAGAAGCATCAGTAAATAAACCAAGTGTTTAATTCTTGAATGATTACTCTTCTTTCCCATTCCTGAATTACATAGTACTGTCATTTATCCATTCTTCATTAGGAAATATTGCTCTATACAAGTTCAGATGTTTGGCGGTATTCAAAAAGTGTTTTTTTTTATTATGTTCACTACTTGATTCATGCTTCAGAAATGTAATTTTCATTTTTGTAGAAATTAAAAATTGTTATCCATCTTCAAAAAATGTTTAAAAACGAACTTGAAAGTGTTCAATGAAAAATTTCATAAATATGTATTGGAAACTTTTTATGGGTTAGCCTAATCAAAGTTTTAAAAATAGTTTTTTTTAATTCTCGGCAAAAGTTATCCAATTGATGCTGTAATTGTAAATTGTAAATTGTTCACGTCGAGCAGAAATTTGTTCTTCATCCATCGTAGTGGATAGCTTAAGTAACTTATCTAGGTAACTTTACTCACGAGAAGTATATGTAAAAATGCTTGCTGTCCATCACGTCGGGGTCACCAATATAGGAATTTAATTTGTTGATTTCCTATGTTGAAATTGATTAAATGAAACTTGATGAATAATGAAATAATTTTAATGTTGGAATGACAAAATTGAACTCTGGATAAATATTGAAATAAACTGTTACAAGTGATAAACAAACTATGCCAGTTGAAAACATCACAGGTGGCAATCATATGATTCGCCACAACTCCTAAACCGTTCATCAATCTTGAATTTTTGTATAAACTTCTGTTTGGAATGTTTGTATAAACTTAAATAATTTGATTCACGGATGCTTTCTTTTCCTACCTTGGATTACTAAATTTGTGAACCAATATTGAATTTGATAGTAATAATTTGATTCACGGGTGCTTTCTTTTCCTAACTTGGATTACTAAATTTGTGAACCAATATTGAATTTGATAGTGTGAGCTGTACCAAATTTTGTCGATAAAAATTACTTTTTGTTCAACTCAAATGTAGGTACATTGACTCCTTGTATATCCTAGTAGTATGTCCTCTAATATTAATATCCTCAAATTTGATTAATGATTTTTGTAATTATTTCTGTGTTTTATAAAATGTGTTGTGAGAATCACAACTGCTTACATGGTAAGGGTACATGTGACTATTAAGTATTATGATTCTCATGTAATTCACTTCTTCAGGCTGTATCACCATTTTTATATGAGCATAAAAATGTCAATTCCCGTGCTGCAATGTATTGTAGCTATTCATTTCTTATTTTTCCCGTTGAAAATCGTTTTTAGCTGAGTGAATTCTAATTTATACAATTCACGTTTGTTTACTTCATCAAAATTTCTGTACGAGATTATAAAAATTGAGAGGTTCTTGTTACTTCTATAGTTTTTATTAATAAAATCATCAATTTTCTTTTTCAGCCGAGCCGAATTTCACGATTCCTCTAACGGATAAACATATGGATAATAAAGGTGAACTAACGTGGACCTGTGAGGCATTTGGAATTCCTGATGTCGATTATACGTGGTTCAGAAACGGCAAGCCATTGACTCTGGAATCCTTACCTCCTGACGAAAGGGGTCGCTATTTAATTCAGGACAATGTCTTGACCATCAAAAACCTAAATCCAGAAATAGATCCAGCCATGTACCAATGTCGTGCCAGCAACATTCTCAAGATGAAATATTCCTCCGCTCAACTTAGAGTTCTTTGTGAGTAAAGCAATTAATAATCTTTTTCTCTAACAAAAATAGAATGATTTTTTGTACTAGAAGTAGCTCTTATTATTTATAACATTTCTTTTTTTCCTATATGAGAGTATTTGAGACTCATGAAAATTATTGCACAAAATATTTCAATACCTTCAAGTTGTTGAAAATTCGCTTATCCAACTTTTAAAATATATTGAATTTACGCCATAAAATAGAAAGAGTAGAAGATTGAATAACTGGAAATAGGCTGTGATTGTCTCTTATAGGTAATAAAAATAATAATCAACAATTCAACAATATTATTTCTGTGGATAGCCAACTAGACTTGATATTGAGATTCGAAGTTTGTTGGTTAATGTCCTTTTAACGATGAGATTTTTTCTCCCAACAGTTTGAAGAACAAAAGAATCTATATTATTATATCATGTAAATAAAAACTGAAACTATAATAAATTTCACTAGAATTAAAAAAAAATGCCAAGATGGCCTCTTTGCTTGAGAAAATACAAGTTAATATTTTAGTAATTTCCTATTCTGAAAACCAGCTGATTACCATTAGTTTGTGTTTTCTCATGTAATAGGCCCCTTGTGAATTAATTGGAATAAATCATTTCAATATATACTTACAGAGACGTCTGAATATAAGCTCCGAAGCGGGCTCAGTTGGTTGCTAATATCCAAGTTAGACACTTTTATTAACAGGGGAAAATCCTTTTAAGAGTTAATTTCTGTGTATAATACTTTTGAAATAGATTTGTTAAAGTTCAGTTTCTGATTGAACCTACTTTTTCTACAAAATACTACAGTACACTGTATACCTACTTTTTCATGTTTCTGTGTATTAGAATATTTCATATTTTCAAGGGTTTTTTCTGCACCCTTTGTTATTGTATGATTGCCATAACAATCAAACTAGTGCTGTACCTAGTTTGGTAATCTGTGCCTAATCTGCCTATTCTGGTAAATTAAAAAGTGAAAAATCAACTTTTCCTACAGTTACGTTGAAAAGTGGCCATTGCTGCACTGATTACAGAACGCAAAGAATCACTTTTCCGCTCTAGTGCGGGAAAAATTTTTCTGCACTCCAGATTTGCAACATGGCAACGCAAAATACTTAGTAGGTTATATGGAGCAACAGTGCAGCAAAATCAAAATGAAGTTGGTAACAGCGACTGGGCTGCTATAGTGAGCAGAGGTGCAACGAAGCACAACGCGCTAATTATTACTATTATATATTATAACGAGGACAGCAACAGCACAGTGCCACCACAGCACACACCACACAGCCGCCTCGCCATTCAAACACTACTAAGTTATTTGATGGATTTCAGGCAATTTTACCCATAATTACCCACTTTTCATATTCAATGGTAACTGTAGGAAAAACTTAATGTGAAATACGTGCGCAAAGTTCCTCTGCTGCACTCAAGAAACCATTCCGCCTTCGCCTACGGCTCGGGCGTAAACGTTTCTTTCGGTGCAGCAAACTGTCACTTTGCGCACTAGTTGCACAAATAACTATTATGAAACTGTTCAACTTGAAATATGATAACTGCAAGAAAAGTGATGATTGTTTGATTGCGATGATTGAAAGTGTGATTGCCACTCTAGACTTTTTGCTATGTAATGTGTAAAACAATGAAAAACATTAGTTTATATATATTTTCTTATTAAAACCATGTTGTATAAGGTGCGTCAAAGAAACTTACTTATTTGAAAAAAATCCTGCACAGTGAATTGGTCGTGTAGAGGGGGAAGTTACCAAGTTTATCCACCCTCAAGTAAGTAGCCATCATGCTCTGGTCTAGAGAGCAGCGGGCCTTCGCATTTGAAAGCTTCTTTTCTAATGGTCGATCCCTTGTTGTTGCTAAGCAACGTGCCTTCCGCGATCGATTTGAAATTCCTCCACACATACTCGTTCCTGGTCATAATTCGATTCTGTCTGTGAGTTAACTCATTTCGGGAGTGTGGCTAAGTGTCGCTAAACCCATAAATGGACTTCAACGAACCATCAGAACTCCAGAAAATATCGAAAGAGTGAGGCAGTCAGTTGTGCGTTCTACCCGGCGTTCGGATCGCAAACACGCAGCTGCTATGGCAATTTCGACGAGGCTGAGCAGTATTCGCGACGCAATACAATCGAAATTCATGGCGTACCAGTGCAGAAAGGAGAAAATGTTGTCACCATAGTCAAAGATATTGGCCGATCGCTTGGTTTCCCGGTGAATGATTCGATGATAGACGCCTGTCATCGCCTGCGTTCCAAGGTGGGGTCAGGAAGGCATCCTGGCATTATAGTCAGGATGGTAAGGAGGCTGGATGCAGAAGAGCTGCTGCAGAAACGACGGGTGAAGCGTAATTTCAACACGCACGACATCGGTCTGACGGCGAAGACAGCGGAGCCGGTCTACCTGAATGAGTGCCTATCACCAGCCCGGCGTACCTTGTTCAGTGCGGCTCGGAAAGTGAAGAATGAAAAGAACTATAGCTATTTATGGGTTAGAGGTGGAAAAATTTTTTTTCGGAAAGAACAGGGTTTTTCTGTGATCACGGTCACGAAAATGGAAGATCTAGAAAAACTGTAAGTCTTTTCAAATTCTTAATGTACTTGTTTTATAAATTTCCCTATATTATTTTTTTTCGGTAAATTTATAAAATGTATTTCCTTTTATAACAATTTTTTATTTGAGTCTCTGGTTTCAATTATAGTTTTCTTTAGAACTGTCAATGGTCAAAATGTAATAGGCCTACTCATTTTATGGTCTTGGTTATTATTCAGAGTTATTTTTCAGACTTATTGTTATTCAGAGTTCAAAGTAAATTTTAATAATAAATTCTGTTCATATTCATAGTCACTTCAGAATTGCGTATTTGAATTGTGTGTTTCAAGGAATATATTAGTTGAATTGTTTAAAAGTAAAATAACAAGAATTAAATTTAATACTCATATCCGATCCTAGTCAGTGTTTAGTATTTTTAAATCAGAATATTAGAAGTCTTAGACAGAACTTTGATTTGTTTTTGAGTGAGCTGAATAATATGAAAGTGTCTCCGGACTTTATCATCTTGACTGAAGTTTGGATATCTACAGATGAGATAAATCTGTTCTGCATCGATAGGTATAATTCCTTTGGTTTCTGTAATGATAATTATCGAGCAGGAGGCGTTGTTGTTTATGCCAAGTCCCGATATAGATGTAGCGTAGTGAGAGGTGTAGATATACAGTCAGCCGATTGTTTGCAGCTCTCCTGCTCTGTTGATAGCATTGAATTCATTATTTTAGCAGTTTACAGATTACACAGTATTCCGTTAGCACAATTTATCGACGATATCGATAGCTTGATAACTCCTTTCAAAGGAAAGAATTTAATTTTCACTGGAGATATAAATTGTAATATTTTGCTTGATGACAGATTATCTGATTCTTATCTCAGCCAGATGGCTAGTCACGGATTAAACTGTCTTATTGATAAACCAACTAGAATAGTAGGTGATACCCAAAGCTGTTTAGATCACTGTTTTATCCGATTTAGCCAATTGAAATTTACAGTTAAATACAATGCACATATATTACACCTTGGAATAACTGATCATTCAATGATAATTCTAGAACTGGAAGTAGGAAGGAGTTGTAATATAAAAGATTCAAGTAATAAAAGTAACTTAGTGATAAACTTCAATGGATTGGAAGCCGAATTACAGAGGCTGCAATGGGAGAGCGTTTTAGATAAGAGTTCTGTTTCAGCTGCTTTCGATTTATTCATCAGCCAGTTATCAGATCTGATAGAAAAATGTAAATATAGTAAATCTAGAAATAGTTTCAATGCACTACTTGATAAATTAACTCCATGGATTTCAGATTATTTATTTAGAGGTATTGATAGGAGAAAAAAATTGTACAAATTGATGATTTCAAGACCATATGATGTAAATCTTAAAGAGTATTACAAATCATTCAGAAACAGGTTGAAATCTGATTTGAGGAAAGCTAAGGAAGAGTACTACATGAATGAATTTAATGATATTCTGGTAATGTGAGGAATCAATGGAGAATAGTAAATAGATTGATAGGAGAACGAGAACCCAAGGTAGAACTAGCTTAGTAGTAAATTCGCATACTGTCACTGACAAAGAACGTATTGCTAAAGAATTCAATTCATTTTTTATTAACATTTCTCAACAGTTACGAAACTCAGTTATTTTTACAGAAGATCACAAAGAGATAGATTCCCGCTTCACTTGTAAAGATATGCCACATTCATTATTCTTATTTCCGACTGACGAAACAGAAGTTTTAAAAATAATAGCTGATCTAAAAAGCAATAAAGCCCCTGGAATTGACAACATTAATAGTTATATTGTAAAAAAAAAAATGCCATTCATATTGCTGGAGTTCTGAGTGAACTTTTCAATTGGAGCATGAAGACTGGTGAATTTCCTGAATGTTTGAAGATTGCAATTGTGATCGCAATCTTCAAGCATGGCAACAGAGAAGAATTGAATTGTTACCGCCCAATATCGCTGTTGCCTGTTTTTGCCAAGATTTTCGAAAAGATAATAAAAATACGATTAATGAGTTTTCTCAAAAGATTTGATTATTTTAGTAAAAATCAATTTGGTTTTAGAGAGGGCTTGAGTACCGAAGATGGTCTGGTTACATTTATTGAGGATATTTATAATAGTATTAATGAAGGTAAAAAATGTTCAGCCCTGTATGTAGATATCACTAAAGCATTTGATACAGTAGACCACTCAATATTATTGAAAAAGTTGTATGCAGCAGGAGTACGAGGTTTACCTTATAAATGGTTTCAAAGTTATCTCACAAACAGAAAGCAGTGTGTAAGAATTGGTGGATGTTATAGTAATTTTGAAAACATTGTATATGGAGTGCCCCAGTGTTCTGTATTAGGGCCTATTCTATTTCTTGTGTATATCAATGACCTATGTAATGCTAAACTAGATGGGAAATTGACTGCTTTTGCAGATGATACAGCACTTACATATTCAGGAATTGATTGCGATGCATTATATGTGAAAATGAGTGCCGACTTGAGAGTCTTAAACTACTGGTGTAGTAAGAATTACATGGTAATGAGTGAAAAAATTAAATATATGATTTTCAACCTAAGAGGAGAACTATTCTTTAATACACCATTGTCGTATCACCGTTACTCATGCGCTGCTATAGATAACTGCAACTGCCTGACAATTGAGACTGTGAGCAATATTAAATACATTGGTCTAGTTATTGACTCAAATCTATCTTGGAGGAAACATGTAGCTAAATTGAAAAAAGAGTTCTGTAGAGGGATTAGGAGTTTTTACATGTTGAGAGAGCTGTGCCCCACTGGTGTGATGATAAATGCTTATCATGCTCTCATTAGTTCCAGGATGAGTTATGGGCTCGTATTATGGGGTGGGACTTATGTCTCAACACTTTATCCCATCATAATTTTTCAAAAGTCCTTCATTCGTATTATAACCAGAACACCTAGAACTGATCATTCATGGCCGATATTTGTTCATCTCAAGATACTTCCAATAAGAAATCTTTATGTTTATAAAGTATTGAAGCTTTTTTTCTTAGGAGTTTGAATGAAAATCTCATTAGAGATGTGAGATATAACTTTAGACGGTTTATGGTTCAGGTTCCACATTCGAATTTAACGATATTCCAACATTCATATTATTTTAATGGTCCTAGATTGTTCAATCTAGTGTCGCAATATCTAAATTGCCAGGAACTTTCATTTTCACATTCATTTCTGAAATGTTTGAAAAACTACCTGCTCAGAGTTAATGACTGTGAATCATTTCTGAAAATTGTAAGATGATATTCTTGAATAAGAAATTCCATCATTTATTATTATTAAATCCTAAATAATAATCTAATTAACATATCCTTTCTTAGAGTATGCATTTTGCATTGTAAATTTTCTATTTTTGGTTTTATCTCTGTATGGCTTTTATTATTCATAATGTAACTACTTCATCATTGTTTTCATGTGATGGGCTACCGTAGCAGAAAAAAAGATGTATTTTCTTTTAAGTTATAATTTATTATGCCAAGTTTATGGATAGAGCGGAGCGGCCTTACTCCTCTGGGTATTTTTAGTTGTTTTATTAGGATTAGTACACCACAATCGGGCTTATGCCTAGGGTTTTCCACTTTTATTTCACATTTGTACATCTTTCCTTTTTATTCTGTATTATGTTTGTTTGTGAAATAAATGAATTGATTGATTGATTGATTTCTGACTCCACTGTTCGACGAATTTCCCATGTAGACTTTCAATTTCATCCCTATAAATTGGCTGTTGTTGACTGAACGGGATTTTGTTGCCCGTCAAAATGCATGTGATGATTGACAACCTGATTGACAACTGATTGACAAGCTGATTGAAAACCTGCCTGAAGACGCGGTAATTTTTTCAATGACGAGGCTCATTTCCACATGAGTCTCCTCAATGCAATTTGTTATGGGATTATTTCAAATCCCTGGTCTATGTTGATCGACCACGGACCATACCACACCTCAAGAACAACATTCGTGACGCCATTGCTAACATACCGATTGATATACTGCAACGAATGGATAAACATTTCAAAAATCAACTTTATCAATGTATGAACAATGTGGGTCGCCATTTATCTGATGTAATTTCCAAGACTGCATGAAAAAATTGGGATATTGTATTCTCATATAAAAAAAGATTAAAACAATAATCAAAGAACTTTTGTTTTTTTGACCTTTCAAATAAGTAAGTTTCTCTGGCGCGCCTTGTAAATTTATTCAGCACTGTTGTTGAACTGACTGTAATATACTGTCAGAGAAGTTTGAGAGGTGTTTTTCTTGTTTATACAGTGTAATAAGATTATCTAATTTATAGATATGAAATTATATGATATAGAACTTTAAAATTTGACCCATAGTAAAACTATAAACTATTACTATAATAAAAGTTTACTATTTTTGTTCAGAATTAAATTATTCTCAATATTGTTTCAGCTGTCCAACCGTCGTTCAAAAAGAGACCTCTTGAAGCTGAAACGTACGCTGCTGAGGGAGGAAATATAACAATGATTTGTAATCCAGAAGCGGCTCCAAGACCCAAGTTTGTTTGGAAGAAAGATGATGCTACTCTGGGTTAGTAAAACTCGATTAATTGGATGAAATGAGAATGAACTTTATTCTGCCTTAGAATAATACAGCAATTAATACAATAATCAGTTCAGAATAAAATGATTACCTGCGACCATTGCGCTACAATGATAAAAAATTGATGAGGAATCTTTTTACAAAGAAAGTTGTTGATTGAGCATAAAGTTGAAAATCAAATAGAAAGAATACACAACAATTGACAATTGAGAAAATTTAGAAAACTCCAGACACAACAATTAGAAAATTCAAACAATTCCATACACAACAATTGAGAAAATTCAGACAATTCCAAATACAATTGAGATTCCTCATAATAAAATAAAAAAGCACCGATATAATCAAATTGTAGATTAAGTCTACAATCACAAAAGCTAGGATAATACTTGAAGCAAACTATCCAATTCATATTGTTAAATGACCATGTTTCTATAGTTTTGGTGAAATCAGTAAGGGAAGTTTTTTCCCTGGCATCATTAGGTTTAGTATTGAATAGTTTTATTCCTAAACATGCAAATGATTTTGAGAAAAAACTGAAATTTATTCTAGGTAGACGTGATATGGAATCCTATCTTCTTACAGAAAAGCAAGGTCTGAAAATCCGTCATTGACGCCACGTGAAAAGAAAATTCTTAATACTATAAATGCAAATAAATTCCGAAGTGGGAGAATACGTAGTGTTTAGAAAAATGGATATGTAATATGAATGTAATACATATAATTATTGGATAACTGTGAATATTCAAAGTGAAATATTCTCCCCGTTTCAGAAAATAATTACATATAATTTTATTGAGTTATTTTGAGAGTGGTTCTAAATCTGTGAATAGTCATCTCAAATTCAATAATTTAGTTCATTCTAGCACTCCAAGGCTCCAAGGCTCTATCCAATCCATAATTGAGTTTGACAATATTATAATTTTTCATTCAATTCGAATACTGTTTTTTTGTAATCGTATTCAACATGGGAGAAAGTAGAACCTCACAAAACTGATTGTGTTTGATTAGTCTCAATTGCATTGTTTATAAATAAAGCCAATGATCATGTGTTGTTCACATCCATGAAACCTTATGCAATATCAGACTGAAATCTGATTACAAAGCATCAGGAAATTTTGGTTTTCAAAGCTCTAAACTTTACATCAATCGTACATTTATTATTTTATAATTAAATAATCTCTACACATTATTTCCTGACCTTTTTGGTACAGGGTCATGTAAACGTATTTGTTAACTTATTGCATATTTGAAGAGACTTGAGATATTGTCAAAAAATCCACTTCATTTTACTAAAAAATATTATTTCACAAGAGCATGCTTTCGTGTGTGCTCACACATCATCAGCTGTAAGCATTTTAAAATTCAATAAAATTTCAAGCTTATACTTCATTTGTCGTCTCTAACAATCTAACATTTTTATCCAACTCACTTTTCAGTTTACATACATTTTACCTGTGAAGGTGAGTTAACCTAACTCACTTTGTTCAACCCCTACTAAGTAAAACTTTAGTGCGTATGCACAGATTATATCTATAATAATTTTCAATATACTCATCAATCCTTTATTATCCATACAGCTTGAAGCATAAGAGTTTACTGATACAATTATATTATTTATTTGTAGGATCAACTGGCCGAAGAAGAATACTAGAAAATGGTAATCTCATAATAAGCCCGGTGTCTCGTGATGATGAAGGAATGTATACATGCATAGCCTCCAACCAGTATGGACAAGACCAAAGCCAAGGACGTCTCATTGTTTTACGTGAGTATCAAATCAAATCAACTTTTATTCAATGATATCGCTTACATGACAAATTCCATTATACAAATGATATTACAGATCATTGAATACAATACTGTTTGCTTAAGAAAATTCTTGTCGGCAAACAGGAGTGAAATACATTCAGAACTCAACTTAAAATGCTTATCTATGTACTCAAATGAAAATACTTATCTTAATTAAATTCATTTATCTTAATTCATCACACACACACACACACACACACGCGCGCGCGCGCGCGCGCGCACGCACACACGCACTAATCTCGACGGGTAAACTATTGAAAAATTTAGGACCCAAGAATATGAAGCTCTTTTGAAAGAGACTGCAATATGATCTGGGTGGAATTATTAACCCTCTAGTATTACCTCTTGTATTATAAGCAACATCCGCACCTCGATTGCCACTTAGCCTAAAGAACATGGAAAGAACTTTGAATACATATAAATGACGCAGAGGCAATATAGATGATTCTCTGAAAAGGGGGTAAGAGTGAGCATGTCCACTTTCACCACAGATAAACCGAATAAAAGCCTTCTGCAATATGATAATTGGCATAAAATGTGATAAATATGTGGATGCCCAATAAGAAATACCATAACTCAACCTGGACTGTACAAATGAAAAATACATGTTCCGAATAATTATATTTGGGAAAACATTTCTGATATAATAAAACTTTCTTAGAAGGAAGCAAGATCTTTCTAGTTTCCTGATATGCAAATTCCAAGTTAGAAGTTCATCTACAGTCAAGCCCAAATACTTTATAGAAATGGTTTTGGAGACTATACTACAGTTACAGTCCTCACTCTCTTGGAATAAACAATTTAAACTATGATATCTAAGAAGGTCAGGAAGATCAAATGAAGAAGACAATAAGAAACAGATAAACTTTGTTTTGTCAGAGTTCAATGCCAGCCTATTTACTTCAAACCACAAACTTAAGTCATTCAAATCGCTCTGCATCATAGAATGTAACTGTTCAGCGTCCTTAGCAACATACGCCAAGGCTGTGTCATCAGCGAATGAAGTGATTGAGCCGTGAAATTTATGAGCGAAAAGATCATTAATATAGGCTATATTAAAAATAAAACTGGACCCAAGAAAGAACCCTGTGGGACATCACAGCGTAGCAGAGGCAACGGTTCGCTTCGCACACCCTTCAGCGAAACGCACTGCCTCCTGTCACTCAGATATGACCCAAACCACTGAAGAAGATTTCCCCTGATGCCGGCCTTGTTCAACTTATCCAATAAAATTGAATGATAACAGTGTCGAAAGCCTTTCTTATATCCAGAAAAAGCCCTGACACCCTCAATCCTTCAGAGTTATTCAGTCCTGAATAGATTTGAGACACGAAGTGGTCTAGTGCCATTTCAGTATTCAACCCCTCCTGAAATCCAAACTGACAAGAATTAATGAATTTATTCCTGTGCAAAAATTTTAGAAGACGCCTTTTCATTCATTTTTCAAACATTTTAGAAAATATTGAAAGGAGAGAGACCGGTCTATAATGCCCCACCTCACTCTCATCTCCTCCTTTGAAAATAGGAACCACATTAGGAAATTTCAACAGAGAGGGAAACTCACCATTGAAAATACTAGTATTGAATATATCTACCAGAACCGGAACAATAGGCATTGCAATTTCTTTTATTAGGCCTGACGATATTCCATCTATTCCAGGAGACTTGTCATTTTCCAAAGAATTTATCAAGGAATAGACTTCATGGTAATAAATGGATTCAAAAAAAGCTGTAGAGCGGGAAGTACAACTTTTGAAATGTCTAGTATAGGACTGTTTTGACTCATTATTGGGCACACTAATAGAAGTTATTACTTTTTTCGCAACATTGACAAAATATTCATTAAATATATTAATTATGGATTCTATATCCTCAATAACAGTTTCATTCTTCCTAATACGCTCAATAGGTTTCCTAACTGAGGCCAGTCCAGATACTTAATTTATGATCTTCCATTGGCCTCTGGATGATAGCTGACCAATCTCTTCAAAATACTTTTGTTTGGCCGCCTTTACCCAAGTCTTTATTTTATTACTATAAACAGTTAAATTATGTTTTATCTGCATGTTATGTGGACTTTTACGAAACTTTTTATTCAATTTATCACGGTTGTGAATTGCAACACAAAGACCATCAGTTATCCAGGGCTTAATTTTTTGAATGTTTGATTTCTAACTCTGTAATGAACAATTGATTTGGAACTATTAATGGTGGTACAAAGAATATCTAAAAACATTTTAAATTTTAAATCAACATTATTACTCAAGAGAACTTCGCTACAATCATGTTCATATAATAAATTCCTAAGCAGTTCATAGTTAATAACTTTTGAGCCTTTTATAATACAATTCCTATGAGATACTTTAGAAATACACAGTGACGTAGCTCTATGGTCAGTTAAGTGAGTCTCAATGACACCACTTCTTGCCATGCGTTTACTAGCAGACCTTAAAAACAAATGATCGATGCAAGATCCACTTTCATTATTTGAAACTCTTGTTACAGAGTTAATCAAAGATGAAAATCTATTCGAAGACATAATTTCAAGATATTTATCAGTTTTGGTACTATTATTATCTAACAGATTAATACTCAAATCACCAATTACCACCACATCACCCGCTGGAAGACGATTGAGAACATTATCAAGACTATTGGAAGAAAAATCAACATCATACCCATGCCACCTATACAAGATAAGAATTGACAAAGTATATGTTCTCAATTTAACCTGCAACTAAATAGCATCCGATCCCACTATTTCGCAGTTCAATATGATTATATCATTATCATTTCTAACAAAAACTAAAATTCCAGATGCTCTAGAGAAACTATCACATGAAATATGGTTACTATATCCTTGAATTGAGTGCAAGAACGCTTCATCATGAGACTGTAGCCACATCTCAGACAAAACAATAACATGTATTTCCAGCAGCTCAAGTACGAGAGGAAAGCATCAAATTTCAATTCACACTTCTAATATTTTGATGGAGGATTATAAAATCATCGACATCTGTCAAGCAACAATTGTTCACCTCATTGACATCACTGCAAAATCTGAAATGATCATCCATTTTCAATACAAAGATTCATACACTTTAAACCCCAATTTTGATAATAGAATAATAATTTAAATAAATTTCTCCATGGTATACTCATTCTCACACACACAAATACCCATTCATTCATCCTAATCTCGAATTACGGTAGATTGAACTAAAAAAAAAGAATATTCAAGATTCAACAGATATAAATTGAATAAAGAGCATGCTCCTCATTCTACAGTTTTGGAAAGTTTAAATCGTTTGCATTTCTAACAATAATTGGAGCTCCGTTCTCCTCCTTTCGTATTCGAATGCGCCCCACTTTGTCGACCCACGCGTCCCTAATAGATTCGTTCTTTTTGAGTTGACGTGCCATACCAAGAAGTTTTCGTCGAGTAGCTGTGAGGCTCCGTTTGATGTATATGGCAACCTGACCTTCGAGTCCGTGCACCTGCTGCCTCATTAGGACTCAACACTTCTTCTTCCGCTCCATCAGTTCGTCCGCGTCCAGACGCCTGACAAACCTGACGACTATCGCTGGTGGCGGTGGTGGTTTCGACGTCGCTGCTCCGGGATTCCCAGCAGGCCTCCTTTTTATCACCTCCAATCTATGACAGGCGTCCACCATAGCCGGAGTTATGTTGAAGCCAACTGCCCGTCCAACTTCAGCTAACGTCTCCAGCCTAACGTCCTCCGTCTTCTCAGGAATACCCTGAATCTCCAGTGTATTCCTTCTCGAATACTGCTCCTGCTCATCCATGCGCTCCTCAGTCACAAGTAACTTCTGTCGAATTTCATCCAGCTCCCTATTAAGGGATTTAATAAGCACCTCCTGATTATCAATATTATACTATTTTGCTTATTAATAATCTTACTAAGTTCATCTTGCCTTTCCTGACTCGTCGTTACAATAGCTCTAATTTTCTCAATGCTATCGGACAACTACTTTTGGCCACTAGTTATTAAATTTTTCAAAGACTCAATTGAAGCACAATTATCTCCCAGCTGAACTACACCCTGATCCCTACTAACCTTAACTGGTGTAGAGTCAGTTTGCTGAACGCTTAGTGAACGATGCTTTTTTAAGCACTCAGGGCAGGACCACGTTGACCCCTTTATGAATGGTAAGTCTTCTGGTTTGATGTTGAGACAGGTAATATGATAATATGAAGTACATTCAGTGCAGCAAAGTTTTTCTGTATTACGACTCACCGGTTGCTTACATTTGCCACACGAACTCATTTTAAATCAATACAATTGCTCCGAAACAAGCTATAACTCACTACAAACACTCCATTACAGGTTAAACGGCCTAAGCTGACTTTAATAGTCCATTGGGCGAAACTAGGATCTAATCATTACTGAGATAACAGAGCCGAAAACAATACACACAATAATTGTATCACAACAAATAGTTGTTGGAAAATACCTCATCACCTAAAAATGTGAATGCTTTTCAATTCTCTATTTCTGTAGAATTACTATCCAATAAACTAGGCCTACACAAAGCTATGTATTTGAACTTCTTCTACCTAACATGTCAATATAACCTATCTTGGACGATGATCCAATTTCGAAATTTTAACCGTATTAATCGAAAGTTTGTAATCACTTTTCTGTATGTATTTGTCACAAATTCTGTTACTACCATTTTAATGAAACATTAAGGGCGGTTTCCGAGCTCGGGACCCATAAGTTCTTGACTTACAGAGTCCAGGACTAAAATAAGCCCTCGGATCTAAATCGTCTTTCTCAGTCAGAGATTTATCTTCTAAACTCCATGATCTATTAAATCCTAGACCTATTTTGAGTCCTGAACTTGAAGAAGTAAACATGAGGGAAATTCACACTATGTTTTTATAATATTGAAAATTAGAGACAACTGATAAATACGTGGCGATAGGAATGCGTTGCATTGTAATGTGCAAGCGCAGTTCATTTGTTGACGTTTTTGTTCTTGTTCTCTGTGTTTATTACAACAATTTCCAATAATAAAAGCATACTGCCATTTAAAAGCAAAACCTAACCTATTGAAATATAAATAAACATTTCATTTTGCGTTACTGATAATTTTGAATTGAAAATATGAGTAGCCTATTTAGTTGAAAAACTTATTTGTTAAAAAAACTACAATAATAATAATAATTTATTTTTATTGTTATTGTTATTGTTTTGTTACAAATGACACTGCTTAATAATATTGGATGATAAAATTCCAAGGCAAACCTTGTGTTTTTCTCTTGAAATTTTAGGTTATGACACAGTCCAAAATAAGGTTAGTTTTTACGCACAATTTCGATACAATTTGATTCTAAAATAAACTTACAAACAATTAATTTTGAATTAAGATGGATTAATCAAAATAATATAGGTGTTCCATAACAGCTATTTGGTAGTAGATGTCAATCTACTCCAAAACAATAACTGAGATGTGTTTGCCCAGTCAAGTCTAGAACTCATAGTTAACTCTACAACTAAATTCTACCCTGAGCGAGGGTTTAAAATCGAGATGTTTTAAGTTCTATATTGAACGATTTTTGATAAATCCAGGACTCGGAAATAGGAGATAATCTAATTCAAAACCTGGACTTATAAGTCCTTCATTTAGAAAGCGAAATTGAATTAAATGAAAAATTGTCTATTAGGCAGAGTTAATAAATAGTTTATTTTGTAAAAAATTACAAAAAACCCTGAGTCTGACATGATCTCTAAACTCTAGAGTCACTTCAGCTAATGCATTTTTGGACTTTTTGTAAAAAATTTTAACATAACAGGTTCCCATGTTCCATGGTACCATGTTCCATTTTATAACATAACCTTATTTTGCACAAAATATTTTTTCGCCACACTGCACAGAAAGCAGCTGTTTTCCAGTCCCTACGTAGATCTGAAAGACCTTGTTTGCAGACGACTCTCGTCTGACGTCAGAAAAGGGTTTCTTTTCCGGTCTAGGCCAGAAAGTGATCTCTTTCCAGCCGCTCATGGAAGTCCGTAGTTGATAAGTCATCCGCTAGATAGGGCGAGTGTCCACTTTCTTCATCAGCTGAAGTCGCCATGATTTCAGTTCGAGTTTCCAATCAAATTAATTCAGCATTCGCTTCGCAACCAGTTTTATTCAATTATTTATTGTTGATTAGCGCATTCCAAATTTTCAAAAATGCTTGAAGATGACGACGCCCGTGATATTCCAAGTGAAATTTTAAAAGAATCTGAAATCCTGACTGCAAATCTTCTACCACTAAAATCAAGAGATAGGTACGATAACAAGTATTCTTTATTTATTTTGTCAGCAATACCTGTAGTGTGGCGAAAAATATCGTTCGCACCACGGGCAAAAATGTTTTTCCATCTCTCAATCTTTTCTAGTCATCGGCCTACGGCCTCGGACTTGAAAACCGATTTCGAGCCGGAAAAATCTCATTTTCTGCTCTAGGTGCGAAATATACTATATCAAAATTTGAGGGAAGACTAGTGTTTGGCGTAGCCTGCTGTTCCCTCCAGATCATTGTTTGATTTGCACAATAGATAAATATTCGACTTCTTTTAATGTAATTCAGGTGGTCCTACTCTGGTTGAATGGATGGAGTCTAAGATTACTACTGCAGTTCAGAGGGATGTGGTACTGAGATGTCAAGCAGCTTCTGAAGAAGTTCTAGACCTTGCTTACATGTGGACACACAATGGATTACGCATTTCAAACAACGAATTCAAGAAAACAAGAGTAGTGAGTGCATCACAATATTTTTTAAATATTTGATTTGTATGCCTATGTGTTGGTGGAATGTCCCTTACAGGAAGCCCACCTAGCATGAACATTTCAGGGCCTTACGGGGACTAATGTGTCCATCCGATAACACGCAAGTGAACCGTGTTTCTTTTCACTGTTTCAAATACAGAAACAATTTGTTTCCTGTTGAGATCAATTTCAGGTAAGGAAATGTTTTGAAATACCTATTAGGGTTACACTCATTCAGAAAGAGGTTTATGATTATGAAAGTTGAATAAAACCATTCTACTTGGTTCTTCATCGAATACAAGTTTGAAACTTGAAATCGTTCAAACAGTAATTATTATGTGATTTCAAATTGCATTTAGAACGTATGAGGTATGATACTTACTCTCTTGACATCAAGACCTTCTTGATGGACCGTATATAGTCAGATAGGCCTATATCGTAACTAAACATAGCTTAACTTGCATTGAGGTTATGACGTCATAATAAATTGTTTATGGAAATTTGAAAAATTGAAAAGAAACAGACATAGATACTTTGTAAATGGGATTTTAGTTTTAGTGCTGACCTTGTACATAGATTTTGCTTTTGAAGTGCAGTGAATAAAACCTGAAAATGTCTCTTTTAAATAAAACCAAAAGAAAGAAAACGGAAACTAAAATAAAAAAAATATGTTTTACAACAGTACAGTATTTACATTTACAAGCTCAATTGACTCCGAAGGCGTTTCGAGACACTGGAATCCATCTCCAGCATACAGAGAATAAGTTGATACTCAGTATCCAAGTTAAAGTGATTCACCTTGGACTAATATAAAATTACCTTCCATATTCTCTTTTGGACTAATTTCCAATCAACATTTTAGAATAGTAAGAACTATAAGCCTGTTTTTCCATCTCGAATCATTTTATGATTATGTGTTTTTGTCATTGTTGAATAAATAAATAATCTAATAATTTAGTCTGTTTCAAATCTGCAGTTTCTGTGTTGTGCGATTCACGTTTTAAAGTCAGCACCTGATTATCATTGGTCTGCTATCCTTGTATATCTGCAGACAAAACAGATAGCTTTATCCTTTCCCAACTCAGCAACGTTGCCAAATCGTTTGTAGGCTATAAAGAGGTATAATGAACTACCAGAATATTTAATCTCAATAATAATTATGAAAATTTATCATTAAATGAGTAAACTATTTTCTTAGTGAATATAATAAGTTATATTTGAAATACAATTGATCAATATTGACAAGAATCAACAATATTAACATTATATCAGACTTAAGGGCAGGTCACACCGAGCTCGCGTCCGCGGCGGTAGCGAAGTCAAAAAACTCGCCTTCCATGTTATTAAGTTGTGCAGGTCACACCGAGCTCGCTACCGCGGAGGTAGTATCTCGGCAGTAGTTTCACTTCGCGAGCCAGGCGAACTTTTGAAACGTCTCCTAGTGGGAGTACCGCTAGCGGTAGTGAGCTCGGTCTGACGTGGCCAATCTAATAACATGGAAAGCGAACTCCAGAACTTCGCCATCGGTAGCGCTCTGGTTGCCGGCCTTCCCCCACTTCTAGAGAACCAGCCTCATCAAAACAAGAACAAAACCAAACTACCGCTGGCGGACGTTTTTTGGTGTGAACTGCTTCCAGAAAAACTACCTCCGCGGGAGCGAGCTCGCTACCGCTAGCAGACGTTGGTGTGACGACCGCTTTACCGCTAGCCTATGACTTGAAAAACAGTAATCTACGAACTGTAAAAGGCCGTGGAAAAAGAAACTTAGCAAACTGTTCCACCATTTCCACTAATTTTATAACATGAATCTCATCATAGATTAGTAAATTGAGTTACATGTATATTGTTCTATGCATTGATTGATTTTATTTGATAGATGAAGTGGAATTAATTTAATAGTATGCAACTAATTTTTACAGAGAAACGATGGTGGTACTTTGGAAATTCATAATGTAACGTTAGCCGAAGCTGGTGATTATGAGTGTATTGTGAAGAGTGCCGTTGGTCGCATATCCATGAAGACCAGTGTTACTGTCGAAGGACCTCCTGGACCTCCAGGTAACTGAAACAAATTCAAAAAACTTGTCTAAGAAGGAAAGTGTTTCCTACATAAAGTCCTAAAACTGTCAGCCGCTGATTTATTGGAATAAAGTAATTTATGTTGCCACAACATTGCACAATTTATTCATTTATTAATTGGATGAAGCAAACAAATACAGTATTTAGAAAAGAAGAACAGATTGTTGCCAAAAATTACTTATATTTCGTCTCGAATAATCCAAATAGTTAGGTTATTTTCATATTAATTTGTAATATTATAGCGGCCCTTGCAGGACATTTTTGTCTCTTGATACTCAAATCTACAAATAAACATAGACTCTTCTTTTGTACTGCGGACAGTGGTTCAGCTAGCACTGGTTTACTGTGATAGGCCTAATACTATTGTCTGAGTCGTGAGTGGTCGCTAGGGTTATTAATATCAATATAAAGGATATCAGACACCAACTGGCATGCGATTATTAATTATGATAAACAACTCTGACTGATGTAGTGAAAAGAGCAATGAATAATAACAATCCAAAGCATAAATCTGTACAAACTGGCTTTCCTAAATGGTTTTCATTCATATTGATTCTGCTAATCAAAGTTAAAATGAAAGCATTCAAGATCTACAAGAGGAATCTCCTTCAGAATGACTACAGAGAATTCTCAGTTCTTCGTGCTCAAGTCAAATTCCAACTAAACCATGATTGAAAATTGATGACTAATAATACCGAGATATTCTTGCAATCTGAGCCAAAAAAGTTTTGGAAGTTTGTCCGACAGAACAGAATCTAATGCCTGTCCCTCCTCCATAGCTGTTGATGGGAATGTCATATCTAACCCTCGTGAAATTACTGAGCATTTTTGGAATTATTTTGCCTCACTCTATCAAAAGCAAACACACACGGTTGTTCACAGCAATCTTGATATTGAGTCCATCTCATTATCATTTGGAGTTTCCGATGTCCAGGAAGAATCAGTAATTGAGGAGATTAACTTTGTTGAACAGCCATTCTTCCCCGGGATCTGATGGAATATCAGCCTTCATTGTTAAAGGAATAAGCTGTCTCATCTCTCCCATAATCACTGCTATTATTCGAAGAAGTTTATTACTGGGAGTTTTCCCTGAATCATGGAAGCACTCTGTTGTGCCCAATTCCCAAAAGGGCAAAGTCAAGTGACATAAAGAATTTCCGTCCTGTCTCAGTCTTGAATCCATTTTCAAAGATAATAGAGAGGATTGTTCACAAGCATATTTTCAATAATTTGAAGCATAGAATATGTGACAGTCAACATGGATTCATGTCGGGTAGATCTACAACCTCAAACCTGGCAAACCTCCTGTCATTTGTGGGACTGTGTGTGGAGAATCAGCGTTTAATAAAATGCCACACGAGATTCTACTCAGTAAACTATCCAGTGTTTGATTCAATCAAATGCTTGTTAACTGGACTGCATCATATCTCCAGAAAGGACATTTCACGTTAGATTCAGTGGCAGTACTTCGCAGAAGTTTGTAGCAACTTCAGGGGTTGCACAGGGTTCTAATCTTGGCCCTTTGCTGTTCAATTTGTTCATGAATGATATTGTCAGTAATCTTGAATGTGAGGCGTTGATATATGCTGATGACCTCATAATATTCAGGAAAATCAAGTCCAGAGATGATTCCCTGTCATTACAGAATGATATAAACAACGTCCATGAATGGTCAAAGAAAAATTCAATGCCCATCTATGTGAACAAGACATTCGTGATGACCTTCTCGAAGAAGACTAATGCTACAAGATTCCAGTAAAAAGATGCGGACGTCATTATACAGCGAGTCAGCAGTGTATTGGATCTTGGAGTAACATTCGACAGCAAGCCTCTATTTACGGCGCATTTTAAGAACAATGACAAAACATTAAATACATATAGGAACCTAACAGGCAAAATTCTAAGATGACAGAACAGTGGAAATGTATGATCATCAAACTTACTGCCCGTTATCAATCTTATAAAAGCTTTTTGAAGTTTAATAATTGGATCCTGATTAGCGTAATAGGAGCTTCCCCAACATGTGATTCCATATTCAATTTTGGAATGTACAAATGAAAAATAAAGCTCCTTCATTACATTAAAATCGCACATATATTTAATGCGATGGAAAATCATCAAATAGAACCTTAAAGACTTCTTTAGAGTCTCAATTTTTTGCCTCCAAATAAGATTTTCATCCAGTGAAAGACCCAAATATTTGATAGTCTTTGCTGGACTGATACTGGGACAGTCACAGTTAGAATAGGAACAAACCGGAGAGTGAAAGCGCAGTGGAGCAGGCAAGTCAGCACTTCCAGAAAGACTAAACATCATATAATTAGTTTTGACTATATTAATTTTAAGTTTGTTACATGTAAACCATAGAGATATTTTGTTCAAGTCAAACTGCATTTTCTGATGTAAATCTTGGAGGTTATTACTTTTATATGAAAGAGCAGTGTCGTCCGCAAAAGCAGTTATCCGTCCATTCAATTCACCAAAATACAAATCATTTACAAAAATTAAGAAGAGAATAGGACCAAGAACCGAGCCCTGCGGCACACCACAAGTTATGGGTAATACTTTACTTGCAACGTTTCTGATCCTTACATACTGTTTCTTAAAATTTAAATTAGAAATCAAAAAACAAATAGACTAAAATTGGAGAAAGGAATTGTAGAATTGAACTTGAATGAAATTTATTTTTCATTTTTATTGAACATTTAATATATATTTGATAGCTGTGAGATTTATTATGTTATGATGAAATTTATTTCAATTTAATTGAACAGTTGGTGTTGATAGCTATGGTACTATTGCTGTCTGTTGAGACCAGGACTGGAAGCAGCTCCAAGCACCCAAATAAAAGCCAATTCTTTCGTCTTGACATCTATGGAGGGTGGCAAGGACTTTGACTTTGAAGCATTGGTCAAAGTTCTTGTTGTGCTCAGAGCCATGGGTAGGGATGGGTAGAGAAGTATTATTTTTAAAGGAAGCCCTGTGATTGTTGATCCAGAGGTTTAGGGCAGTGGTGGTTTCACCTATGAAGAAGGCAGGACAGAAGTTGCAGGAAAGGAGGTAGATGCAATTTTTGGAGATGCAATTGCTGGATTGATGTAGTTGGTGATAGGACTGGTAAAGGAAATGGAAGAATCAGTAATAAGACAGGTTTTACAGTGGGGGCGTTTGCAAGGTAGGGTACCAGGTGGAGTTGGGATTTCATCAGAGGTGAGTGAAACTCTCTACTCTTCACAGTTATTCATTCAAAAACATAACCCCCGAGAAAAATGGAAAACAATAAAAACACTTTTACCAGTAAAAAACAATAATAAAGATACGGATATTGTGTTGCAGGAGAATGATATTTTAATTGATGACAACCGCCTAGTTTCTGACGTAATGAATAAATACTTTATTGAAATGCCTAAGAATCTTTCTGATTCTTTTCCTGCTTTACCCACCCATATTCAGGCACAATGTTCAGAGTCCTTCAGAATTAAAACTAGCCATAGATTTGTTTTTACTGAACATTTTCTTGAGGTTGGGAGGTTGCTTATAAATGAGGGTGGGTGGTTGCTGGAAAAGGTGTTTGGTAGAGGGATTGGAGGAGACGACATGGAGCAGATCTTTAAGGACAGGTTTGAGGTTTTCAATTCCAGGGAAGTAGGTGGTACAGAGCTTTGGAGTTTGTGGGATTTGGGAATTTTTTGTGGTTGGATTAGTGTCAGTTTTGGAGGAGATTTGTTTCTGCAACAACCGTTCAGGATAGTTACATTTCAGGAGGGATTGGTGGAGTTTTTTGAGGTACTGGTCAATATGGTGGGGATCACTGCAAATTTTTTGGCCTCGGATTGAGAGGGAACGTGGGAGGGATCTTTTGATGTGGTAGGGATGGCAACTCCCAAAGTGTAGGAACTGTTGAGTGTGGGTGGATTTGGTGAAAGTATTGGTGGATAAGGTATTGGAGTTGGAAAGGATTACATTGACATCTAGGAAGTTGATGGAGGATTCACAAATATTCCAGGTGAAGGAGACAGAGTAGTTGGAGTTGAGTTGATTGAGGAAGTGGGAGAGGGTATCATGTCCATGAGGCCATATGAGGAATATGTCGTCAATGAAACGGAGCCATATCAGGGGGGATAGGGTTTGTTTGGAAAGGAAATCCTGTTCAAGGAGGCCCATGAATAGGTTTGCATAGGATGGTACCATCCTGGTGTCCATGGCTGTACCCTGGGTTTGAAGATAATATTTATCTGATATAAACCTGAAGGCATTGCTTGTGAGCACCAGTTTGGCAAGGTTTACTAGGAAGGTGGTTGAAGGGGTGGAGTGTGTGGGTCGTGAGGAAAGGAAATGCTCAAGGGATTTCAAGCCTTCAGAATGGGGGATGGAAGTGTAGAGGGAGGCTACATCAATGGTAACAAGGAGGAGTTGTTGGTCAGTTGGAAGGGTTGTGTTTCTTAGGATAACTATGAAGTGGAAGGAGTCTCTGATATGAGAGGGTAGGGAGGCAACAATGGGTTGGAGGTGGAAATCAACAAGGGCAGAGATTCGTTCAGTTGGGCTATTTATACTTCAGACAATGGGACGACCAGGATTGCCTTCTTTATGAATTTTTGGAAGAAGATAGAAGTGTGGTGTGTTGGGAGAGTCTGGCGAAAGGATGTTGATGTCTGAGTCCGAGAGGCCTTCAGATGGACCATATTGCATCAGAAATTTGAAGACTTTCTTTTGGATTTGTGGAGTAGGGTTAGAAGGCAGGAGTTGATACTGTTCAGAGTTGGTGAGTTGCGGGTTGGCTTCATTGATGTAATCTGTGGTGTTAAGTAAGACTACAGTTGATCTTTTGTCAGCTTTGGTGATGAAAATACTGGGGTCAGAGCGAAGGTCTTTGATGGATTTGAACTCTTGGGTTGGGAGTTGGAGTGAGGGATTCAATGAAGCTGACTTTGTAGAGCTGACTTTGTTCAGGAATAAATTGCAGAAGATTTCAACAGGGTGGTTGGCTGGGAGAGACTAAGGTTCACGATTGGATTTTGGGGCAAACTTTTTGATGATTTGGTCAGAAGTAGTCGAGGGGGGAGGGCAAGAAGGGTCAGAAGTGTTGTTGCCACTGAAGTATACTTGCCATCTGAGATATCTTGTGAAGTGAACAGTATCAGAGAGAAGGTTTATGGCATTAAGTTTGGGAGTTGGGGCAAAAGAGAGACCCTTGTTGAGGACTGATTGATCTGTAGGTGAAAGGTTTCTTGAGGATAGGTTGAGGACAGTGGGATTTTCAACGTTTTCTTGATGGATTGAAGGATATGTAGATTGTTGGGGCAAGCGTTTGGGTAAGGAGGGCGAAATATGACAGGGTGGTGGAAGGTTCAAGAGTGTGGCAAGGCTGGGTTTGTCACTGATGAGGGGGGGGGTTTGGAATGTTGGAATGATGCATTTGAAGAGGCAGGTTATTTTGTAAGTGGGATTTGTACAGGGAAGAAAGTTTTTCAAGGTGGTTTTTCAACCACCCACCCTCATTTATAAGCAACCTCCCAACCTCAAGAAAATGTTCAGTAAAAACAAATCTATGGCTAGTTTTAATTCTGAAGGACTCTGAACATTGTGCCTGAATATGGGTGGGTAAAGCAGGAAAAGAATCAGAAAGATTCTTAGGCATTTCAATAAAGTATTTATTCATTACGTCAGAAACTAGGCGGTTGTCATCAATTAAAATATCATTCTCCTGCAACACAATATCCGTATCTTTATTATTGTTTTTTACTGGTAAAAGTGTTTTTATTGTTTTCCATTTTTCTCGGGGGTTATGTTTTTGAATGAATAACTGTGAAGAGTAGAATAGAAGTTTGGCCTCTTTCACCCATACTTTTATTTTATCTTTCATATTTGCGAATTTTCTTTTGAGGATCAAATTGTTTGGATCATTTTTATGCATTTTATGCAATTTGTCTCTTACATAAATGGCATTGGACAAACCTGGGAGTCATCCAGGGCTTTAACATTTTTATGTTATGTTTGTATTTAATATTTCTTTGTGATTCTACAATACAGTTATTTAAGATTTGATAAAAAAATATCAAATGCTTTGTTAGCTTCGGGTTCTTCAAAGACAGGTTCCCAATTTTCATATTTTAATAAGGTACTCAAACGCTTGTGGTCCAATTTTTTAAATTCAGACTGCTGAATCCTTTTCTTTTCAATAACTATTGGCAAAATACATGGCACCGCCCGGTGATCCGTGATTAGGGTTTCAATGACAGCAACTTTGTCAATGACAAAAAGATTTGAACGATACGATAAGTGGTCAATGCAGGTTGAAGATGACCCTACTACCCTCGTCCCTATATCTATCAACTGCTGCATACCATTTCCATTGAGACAATTATTTAGATACGAATCACTATAAACATCCGAAACACTGACATTCAGGTTAACATCCCCTAGACAATATAAATCTGAGCTCCTGGTGGTAACCAAGAATCTATCAAAACTGGCAATAAATGTATGCCGATCACGTAGGTGAAATCTGTACAAACCCAACACATTAAATAAATGATTCTTGTATTTACAAAAAAGTAACAGTGAGTCACAGTCAGCAATGCAATAATCTTTTTTAGTGGCAGTAATAGAAGAATGAACAAAGATCACAACACCGCCCGCCCTCATCAGAGAACCAGCGGCAGCAAAGCTTTCATATCCAACAATATTATATAAATTTAATTCATTCATATCCTGCAACCAGGCTTCACTTGAAATTATTATATGTGGCTTGGTTATCAAATTATTAATGTATGAAAGGAAGTTATCAAAATTAGTATTTAGGCTTCGGATGTTTTGATGGAAGAACAAAATACCAGAATCCGAATCAAAAAACTCATTCACTTTATCAATTGAGCTAATGAGTCGTTTCAGAATAATTATTATTCATTCGCTAACCTTGAAGTTCAAATTACTAGCATCAATCAACAATTGCACTCTCTCCCATAAATTTGATATAAATGGGGGAAAAATAAATGAATATTTAAAACAAATGGAAATCAATTTGGCAAAAACAGCTCCACCAGAACCTAATATGAATAGAAGAAAACAGTTTAGACTAACATGATTGATAATAAACAACGATAGACCTCTACAAAACTCCGTTATCAATTCGCCTGGGGTAGCCATCACAATCACAACGGAGCTTGATAAAGCTCTGAACTGACTGATAAAATTTGCGTCACCATTACTATGCTTTTCAATGCTGAAAATATTATCATTACATAACAATTGAGATAAACCAACTAGAACACCTCGAATGACCCAATGTGCACAATTGGATTCATTACCTCTACGATACACTATTATCAGATAATACAAGTAATATAAAACGTTTGACTGACTAGAGAAATCAATTTTATATAGGAGAGAAAACAAACAATGAAAAATTAAACATTCCTTATTTTTACCTGAATAGCGGAAGCAAAATTTTTGCAATAAACGAAAGTCATTGATATTCTCCTTTAGAATTGAAACATTGAGAAAAAACAATTTACAGTCCATCGAGATCACTCAACGACGAGATTTTCACAATCGGTTTACCCTGCTCCTTCCTCATTAGTATTTTCCCGTTCTGCACCCATAGATAAGCGTAGTCATATTTCTTCTTAGCCTCCCTGGCAGCTGCAAAAATTCTTCTCCGCGCCGGACTTAGACTCTCATTGATGTAGATTACTGCCTGCTGCTGGAATCCCAGGTCCTGCGTCGATAGATTACACTTAACCTTTCTCCTCGCCACCACTGAGAACTTGTCCTCTCTCCTGACAAATTTCACGATAATACCAGCAGGCCGATTGTCTCCCTTAGGTTTTCCCAGTCGATGGCATACGTCAATTTTTTCTCTTGTTATATTAACATCAAGAGCATTCCTCACTCTCTGCACAGTTTCATACACATCCTCATTTTTTGTCTCTGGTACTCCATAAATTTCAAGTGTATTGGAGCGTGTGTACTGTTCAGCATTAATTGATCACTATTGACAGCTGCAATATACAAAGGCTTAAGTCGTTCTAAGCTTACTCAAGCAGAAACTTGGCGCCATGTGGTGGAACGAGTAGGGGTGATGTGGAAGCCAACTATTAAAAATTAATCAATTTAATTTAAAAAATAAGAAAATTATCAATCTATCCACTCAAGCCTGGAATAAAAAATGACGTCCAGATACTTATATGAAAGCACACGTTCAACACTTTGATATGTGCAAGATTTAAAACATAATTAAAATTATGAATTTTAAGATCCTCCAGATTGTAATCAGTTGTAAGAGTTAATACAATTGGCATGAACTTGGTTTTAGATATCTTTAGTGATAATGTATTTTGATCAAACCATTTTTTAACAATAAGTAGGTCAGATAAAGTTCTGTTTTTGGTTTCAAGCCACGTGCTTCACTCAAAAAGTATCAAAAGGGAAAAGGGAGATTTCGCCATAATATCTTATTTATTGCACTAATGTCCGGTTTCTAGAACTCTTATCAAACTTGATGGACCATTATAGTTGAAGTTACATCAAATCTCTAAAACATTATTACGTAGAAGTAATTTCTATCATCATTCGTTTTTTCAATGTCTTATTTTGTTATTTTATGAAATCGATTTTGAATGAGAATATTGACAATTTGGTTTTAGTATCGATAATATTACAGTTGAGTAGAAGTTTAGAATTGTTTGTTTATTTTTGAGGTGGTGTCCAAGTGGATGTGATGAAGACGTCTGCCATGCTGCAATGGACCGATGGGGCTTCCAATGGCCGACCGATCACACATTACACTGTCTCATGCAGAACCAACTGGAACTCAAGCTGGTTCAATGTTGCTGAAAGTGAGTCTAAAAACACTATTTAGAGTAATGAATGCTCTTTATAACTATGCCAACACAATAGATTATTCTTTCTTTTTGTCTCCTTTTTTAATGAGAAAATGTTCTTCTCATGCTATTCATTTTTTGTACAACTCATCGATACAATTACTATTGTTTTCTGGAACTTATTTTTTGATTCTTAATTTTGAAAGACGAGTTAAAGACTCAGTAATTAAGCGTAAAAAGTTCATTATTTATAAAATCTATCACTTCATTGTTTCCACCACTTGTTTCATAACAATGTTAGTTTGTTGTTATTTATTATAAATTGGTGTATAAGCTAGTAAGCAGGGTGGGTGAAAAGTCCGAGAACTGCTTAATATCTCGTACACAAAGGTGATTTGACGGTGGGTGTGATTGGGGATCCTACTCAAATTGAAAATACTACTTTACTATGACTTTAAAAATCTGGTCCGCCATCTTGGATCCGCCATTTTGAATGCAACTTTATTTTTTTTAAATAGGAAGGTGGTCATGCGATACACGATTTCGATACGAAATTTCAAGACAAAATGAATGGCGAAAACCGCACATCGATATATCAAACCGTTTGGAAGATATGTACATTAATTATCAATACTATGGAAATCAGAAATGAAATACAGAAATATCTTCAAAACGGTTTGATATATCAATGTGTGGTTTTCATCATTCAATTTGTCTTTAAATTCCGTATCGAAATCATGTATCGCATGACCACCTTCCTATTTAAAAAACAAAGTTGCATTCAATATGGCGGGCCAGATTTTTGAAGTCATATTCAAGTAGTATTTCCAATTTTAGTAAGATCCCCAATAACACCCATCGTGAAATTACCTATGTGTATGAGATATTAAACCGTTCACGGACTTTTCACCCACTCTGTATATTACATTCTAAACAAATAAAGAAATCTAATCTAATGACGATCAAGATAATATTAGGCCCTTTACTGTTTCTTTGTCACATTAAGGGGTTACCTGAGGTGATCCGAGAACATGCATCTGTTTGTCTTTATGTGGATGTTGCCAACATTATTTTTACGGGTAGTACACTACAGGATGTGGAGAAATCATCAGCCCAGGGTCTAACAGCAATCAATAAATTTCTAAACAGCCAAAATCGCCTCCTAAATCCCAATAAGTCACTTTCTCATCTAGGCAGAGCAGAGGTGTTTCAAGTCCAAACATTTTATTAAATGATAAAAGTTTGGAGCATTTAACTAGCACAAAATTCCTAGGTTTGGTGATTGATGAACATTTGTCATGAAACAATAATGTGGATCTTGTGCTGAAAAAAATATCACCAGACCACACTTAGGCATATGACCAATTGATGTGGGCTAAATGCTCTGAAAGCAATTTACTACGCATTAGTTCATTCCAATATAGCTTACGGCCTATGTATCTATGGAAAAGAAACCTGGACAAAATATTAATTCAGCAGAAAAGAGCACCGAGAATAATAATGAATATTAAAAGGGGGGATTCTGTGAAACAAATTTTCTATCAGCTATAGTGAGGTCCATGTTATAATGACAGTGTACGATTGACAATACTGTTGCTGTCCTTTTCTATCATACAACAAAACAGATAGCGCTATCTCTATCTAGCTTTGCAATGTTGTCAGTTTGCCAGAATATTTTATTTATACTTTTGACAGCGACTGTACAAAAGTGAACAATTCAATATTGGTCACCATTGTTTTCTTCATTCTATCAAAATACTAGAGTACACAAGTCCTAAAATTGATTTAAAATGTATTTTTCTACAACTGGGCGTAAAATAGTATATTTCGCACCTAGGGCCGAAAATGAGATATTTCCGGCTCGAAATCGGTTTTTAAGTCCAAGGCCGTAGGCCGAGGACTAGAAAAGATTGAGAGCCGGAAATGCATTTTTGCCCATGGTGCGAACGCTATTTTTCGCCACACCAAAAAAAAACTTCCCAATATATAAGAAATTAAAAAATAAATAAAATTCAAACAGCCTATTTTGATAGTTTGAATCTTGGTTCTGACAACTTTTACTGTCAATTAATTTCAATATTACTAATTAATAATTTACAATAGTGACCATATTTTTATACTATTAATATTAGGCGCGAGCTTTGCGCCTGGTGCAATATATCATGGATAGATGGATGAATAGAATTTTCATTACTATTTTGAAATAATGTGATGAAAAAATTAATATAATTGAATATTTCACAGTTTTGTCTCAAAATATATCTAAAAAATTGATTGAAATTTAAATTACGGTAACTAATATAAAAAATAGGTAATAAAAGTCGAAATTCATCGACAAAAAATAAGGCATTGACCGAGATTCGAACCTAGATCATGTTTGTTATTCACTGAGCTTTGAGTTCTGATGTATTACGCCTTTACGCTCTCGGCCATTGCGTATTGATGAACAAGGGGGCCTGACTGATAACACTTAGCATACATGTAATACTGTACACTGTAAACTGGACTTCTAAAAAAGTTTACTTCACTCCTAAAAAGCGTACCACATATTTTGGCTCATGACTTATATTATTAAAATTAATATCATTTATCTTTCTCACAATAAAATTTTCACTCTGAATTAAGTCAGGTAACGTATTTAGGCTACTATAATATAGTGTATAGCGGCAAATTTGAAGCCGGTTTGCCGGCATTTTCACAACAAAATATTGCTCTGAAAATAGTTAAATCATAGAGAAAACATTCGAAGATTCAATCTTGAGTGGGCCTAATGTTTTCTCTATATGGTTTAATATTGAAGAAAAATTATCTAAAAGTTTTAATAATGAATTACGAAAAAATTACTAGGAATTTTTCAGTCAAGGCTGAGTTTCACCAGTAGGCTTACCTTAAACTTCAGATCTCTGCTGTATTTTCTTATTATTATTGTTGATTGTATTGCATTAAGAAGTGGAATTCGATAATAAAAAAGAAACAATTATTACTCTACCTCACTTTTAAATATTGATACAATTATTGTACTTTGATTTCAAATTCGATTCTTCACTTTTAAATACTTGCGATACGTGGTACCTTTCTGACAATGGACAATGCAGCCAACATTATATTGTTGAGGCTATGGAAATATCATCGTATTCTATTGTTTGATATAAAAAACACAATAATAAATATTAAATTATGAAACAGTAATTTATAAAATATATTATAGACTTAATACCGCGATTCACGATACATAATTATATAGATTATTACAGGATTATTACAGTCGTTATGAGATTATCTCTATGATTTTTGTGAGATCGGACACGATCAGCTGTTATTCAAGGTCATTTTACAGCCCTAGGGCCGTAAAGTTTTACCGGCCTGGTCGGAAAACAATCACTTTCGGCCTCCATATGACGCACGTAAACCAGCTCATTACATCCAAGTGTGGCAAAAAGAATTTACATACTCAATTCTCCTCATAAAACAGCTTATTTCTGAGGAGAATCTACTTTTTCGCTCGCTTACCATCCGCGCATGTGCAGTAAATTTTCTTTTCGCCCCACTTGGATGTAATGAGCTGGTTTTTGTGCGTCATATGGAGGCCGAAAATGATTGTTTTCTGACCAGGCCGGTAAAAGTTTTACGGCCCTAGGGCTGCAAAATAACCTTGAAGTCAGCTGATTCTGATTTGATGTGAACGTGTTTACAAAATAGTTTATGAAACGGAATCAGTTTATGCTTCTAGAGTTGATTGAGGAAATGCTCATTGGCGTTGGTTGATACGAATTTTGGGGTCTTGGTTGGTTGTAGTTTGGATTTTGAGCTCTTGGCTGATTTGTGTTGAAATACTGCGGTTTGGGTTGATTGTTTTGAAAATGTTGTTGAGGTCTGTTCATGTGTTGATTTTGGAAGTGTTGATTTTTGTTTTGAAAGAATTGACCTTTCTGATTTTGAGTGTGATAGAACTGTTGTCTCTGAGGATAGTTTTGCATTTGATAGCTGGGATTGCTTTTGTGTTGGATTTGAGTGTTAGGCTTTTTCAAATTAGAGTGGTCTTGAAAGAAACCAAATTTGAACTGGAAGTCGTTGGATAGCATGTTTAGAGCACTGTCCAACGAACTGGTATTTTTGGTTCTCATGAGAGACCCGAGAGGCTCTCTTAATCCTCTTAGCAATACTCTAAGTGCTAATCCATTTACATACTGACACATGACTTCTGATATTGTAGGTTGTTTATTTCGGAAATACGAGATCTGTAAATTCAGAAGTTTTTGGATTCGTTCATAGAATGAAAAGGGTGATTCACCTGATTCTTGTTTTAGTTCAGCCATTTCGAGATTGAGAGTAAAGCAATCTCTCTTGTCCATGTAACTATTGATCAAAACTTTTCTTACGTCAGGCCATGCATAAGTGTTAGAACTAGTAACAATGTCAAGAGCAGGGCTTTTAATACGGGCAAGAATAGTAGAATACAAGTATTCGTTTTGGAAATCATCTGGATTGGCAGTTACGTAAAATTTCGCTACAAGTTTGTCACAAATTGAAATAAAACGATTTAGCATAGTAGGCTCTCCTGAATAATCAGGGATCATGTCCAAGAATTCTTTCTTAAGGGTAGGTACAGTTTGGGGATTGGTTGCTTTATCATTGTTGGAATTCATGGCTCTTAGTTATAGATAAAATTACAAGAAAAAGAAATACGAAAATAGTAAGTAAAATTAATATTATCCAAGTTTGTAAATCACAAAAGTATGTTACTCACAATACTAAAATCGAGTTCATCTTGTCACAGTCCCGGGTTGAAAGTCTCCAAAGGTGGAAGTCCGTAGTAGTCTTTAGAAGTTGAAGTCCGTGGTAGTCCTTAGAAGTTGAAGTCCGTTGTAGTCCTTAGAAGTTGAAGTCCGTAGTAGTCCGTAGATGATGAAGGTCCTTGGTTGTCCTGATATTGAAAGTCTGTTGCTTTTTCTTGATTCAATTTGTAGATGAAATACGGTATTGTTAACACTTTACTATACTGTTCACTTATTTTATAATTCTTCACACTTGTCCCGATATTAGGTGACTGAGTAAGAATATAATTTTGAACACTTGAATTTAAATTTCAATTAACACTCACGAATTTTAATAATATAATAGTTCACCAACTTATTCAATTTGTTACGAAGTTATTTTGATGATTGTTCACTTATTTAAGAGCAATGTTATAATTCGGAAAAAAGGCTGAAACAGGCACTTCGTTCTAGCGTGTTTCGGACGCTATTTTCCAACCGATAATCATGAAAATGGTACCAAATTGTTCAGAAAGATTTGGACATCTGGCGCCGTACCGACAAATTTTGATATCACTTATCATTTTTTTCCTATTGAACGTCAAACTTTGCCAAATTTTCTCCAAGTTCATCGAATTTTTAAGTCATTTTATAGTTGGAAAATTGGAATTTGGCGGTACGGCGCCAGATGTCCAAATCTTTCTGAACAATTTGGTACCATTTTCATGATTATCGGTTGGAAAATAGCGTCCGAAACACGCTAGAACGAAGTACCTGCAAAGAACTCTATATCGAGAAAGCTTCAATTCCCTACTAGCCTTTCGAAAAAGTGTGGTCGAACTCACTAACACAGTCCCAACTGCTATGATTGTGAGTACACACACTCACACCGGAGAACTGGAAAACTGGTTTTCGGTTGTCTAAACAATTGATTGTTTTTGTTCAATGAGATATTGCCCGTCTTCTTGTCTGCGCTATTGTGTTTTATGTTATATACTATATTCATATAATATGCTCTATTATTCTATATGCTTATACAGTAGTTTGACATACATATTATTATTTATTCCCATTTCATTTCAATATCACATGAAATCTGTACTATATTCTATTTGTACAGCTATTTTGGAGACATGGTTCATTCTTCTCTCATCGAATTCTTTATTATCCATGTTGGGCCATGCATGGCAATTCAAATTCAACCCAAGAACTTTACATGATACTACCCGGGAAAAATTTAGTTTTGGAGAGATCAAGTTTTACTTTTTTTTTCTTATACTGTAATTAGAAAACAACCAATCATTCCTAAATTCTCGAGAAAAAGTAAGTTATTGGATAATATGAATGAATAATAGTTCATGCTTCAACGAAAATTTCTGCAATAAAAAAATACTGCAAGATTTCCAAGATAAGCCAATTCTCTGTTCACTTTTTTTTCATTTACATTTACTTTCTTTGAAGTAGTAATAGGGTACAAGTATTCAATTGGAAGAAAGGTGAAATGCAAAAACTAATGTACAGTATGACACTGTACATTGTCATTGTCCAGGAGTTGTAACGTTGGGGGGGGGGGAGATTGCGCAGACTGCGTCCTTGTCAGGAGGGGGGGTTTCCAATAGGGTCAATATTGTAACGACTGACGATCTTCTTGTTTGGAATGTTTTCTGAATCGTGCAGAATCACAAATACTTTGCTTCTGAATAAAATTATGCTTATATGAATCATACATTTTTTGGGTTTAGGCGCCTGCTGGCGCCTGCGCGGTAGATTCTATTAAATTCATAATTGACCAGAAATGAATTCGATTGTTTATAAAATGGAAAAATAGACAGTTATCAACTGTCCATTGTTCAGTTGTTTACAGGCTGTTGTACATGGTGATCTGCGTTTTGGTGAATCAGGAATTAGGTACTTCTCGTAATGTTTGCTACCGTATATTAGCCCAGTTCTGAATCGTGCTAATACAGTCACAAGTACTTTGCTTCTCAATAAAACTATGCTTATGAATCATTGTAGCGTTATAATATTTAGCGTTGTTGTATGATTTGAATTTTTGTGCCCCGTTAATTATTTATTTATTTATTAGATTACCACAAACAATATAATGATCGGGAAAGAAAAAACAGGTTATTGCCCAAAACTTTTTCAATTTCCTAATTCAGTTTCAAATTGTGCAAATATTATACATAGGCTATGTCCATTTCAATTTTCTACACCAAATCACAATCTGAGAGTATAGATTAGAATAAAACAAACAATTTTAAATTTTGATAGATTGATAGTAAAACTTTTGTAAAATCATAAAAAAAACGTTAAATTCACAAAATAGAGAATAAAACCACTTAAATTTTGAGCTCGAAAATATAACGTTCACCTTAGCTATATAACAGCTGTTTCATGTTATCATGGATAATAAAAACCAATTTGATTTGATTTATTATATTATTGGAATCATTTTTTGTTTGTGATTTTCCCTGATAATATACATAAATACATTGAAATATTTGATCATGTACTCCAAACAATATTATTACTGGAAAAATTAATTCCTATCTAGAATCAAAATAAATATATTTAAATCTCAAGAATGAAGAATCATGATTTTTATTTGTCCATGCATGAACCATTTTATTGACAGCCTTCAGCACTTACTGTATCTATATAATACTGGTCGTCAGGCTCGCTTCGCTCGCCATATCCGTTTAGCCCGACATTTAGTCTGTACCCCCGACTGGATCGTCATAACATATGATAAAAATGCTCAAATGAAAAATGCAGGCAAGCGAAGCGAGCCTGCTGATCTCATTCTTGGACAATCCAGTCGGAGGTCCAGGGCTAGACGGATATGGCGAGCGAAGCGAGCCTGACGGCTAGTAGTAATATAATATTCCCAGGAATAGCTCTGATTGAAGTAGCAGTACCTAATCAATTTTTCCGCGATAAATCAGGACCTCCTAAATAGGTATTTAGGAGGTACTGGATAAATTGGTATTTAGGAGGTCCTGGATAAATGCATTTCAATCTTAAACTTGGTGCCAACCTAACAAAGTTTTGTCACATTTGGCCAACTTAATGCCAAATGTGACAAAATTTTTAATTTAGTTACCAGAACAACTCTGTGGGTAGATGACACAAGTTGATAAGTCACATTTTTGAACATATTGAGTTATGCATATGGTTGTGTTCAGAAAAATTAGATCTATAAGATGGTATCTATATAATAAGAGAGAGTAGGGTTGTGTTTGTTCATGTGTTCGTTTGTTCGCATCAAAACATGTCAACTTGTGGATTGCATACCGGAAAAACGGGAATGATTTAGATTTCCAAATTTTGCACATAGATTCTAAAAATATCAATCTCGTGCACCGGGAAGCCCAAATTTTAATTTTCTTTTTAGATTTTTCAGAATTAATGTTTAAATTTCATTAATGGTACATTCGATTTCATTAAAAAATCACCAAATCATATGGTCGAAATTAAAAAAGGTACATCTGTTTCTATATTGCTTTCTAGCTGAAAAACATAGTTTTGAAACTTCGTTTTCCTGATGCAATGTTTAGGCCTACACGTGGCATGGATTATTAAATTTTCAGCTAGAACAATTCTTGAGACAAATGCTAAATAAACGTCTACAGTTTCATCAATGCTGTATCGGCAATATGAAAGCGCATGCAGGTCTTTCAATGAAGGTGTTGTTATTTAGATAAAGAAATTATATTCTTCCAGTTTTATTTAATTAAAATTTCAAAATTATTCGAGCCCTGATAGAATGACTGACTCACTGTACATAGGCCTATTTTGAATTCTTCTAGATTTCATTACGTCAAGTTCTAAGAAAGACCCTTGCGAAGCACGGGTTACCTGCTAGTAACTAAATATGCTGTATCTCTTTAAATAGCTGAGATATAGGCCTTGCTCAAGCCTGATAGAGCATTTTCTTCCAAACCCCAAGTTGACAAATATTGATAAGTACATATCTCAACACTCTTCTACCGGTTTGTATTATAATCCAATTATCAAAAGATGGCAAAATTTGATAAGTGTATGTACTGGTAGGCTATTATAAAATCTGAAAATCAATAACCTCTATTGAGAACTGCATAACCCATACAACTTTGCAAACAGTTCAAGTTTGTTTAACTTGATCAATACTTGTAAATAATATCAATTAATTGTTGAAAAATATATTCAAATTTCTAAATAATCGATTTTTAAGATATTTCCTATACTGTTACATTGTGATTTGAAACATTTGGCAGATGGCAAAACATGATATCTCTGACATCACTAGCAAAAATCCTCAATAGTTCATTTAAATAAATGTTTTATTCCTTGATATTTTATATTCAAATAGTCAATGATCAACTGATTATATTAGTGTAAAAT